>NW_027141487.1:0-127295 GCF_036365525.1 Heterodontus francisci | reverse complement strand
AAGAGAGAGCTCTCTTTTCCTTCAGTATATGCTGGATGATAATCTGTGTCTGTCTCTCTTAACGGTGTCTCAAATGCTACTTTTTCAACTAGTTTCAAATGTCAATTGGAAACAATGCATCTCTCGATCTTCAGTCTCTGAGTGGCTGTATCCCGGGGCAACGAGAATACATTCTGACATCAGTCAGAACAAGGGGGCAGCAATATAATACAGACATTAACAGGTCAAATAGAGAACTTAGGAGGAATTTCTCTACTCAGAGAGTGGTCAGAATGTGGAACTCACTGCCATGTGGAGTGGTTGAAGGTGATAACAATGATGTGTTTAAGGGGAGGCTCAATACATTTATGAGGGAGAAGGGAATAGAGGGATATGAGGGCAGGGTGGGATGATGTAATTAGATTGGGAGGAGGCTCATGTGGATTATAAACAGCAGCACAGACTAGAGGGGCTGAACGGCCTGTTTCTGGGCTGTAATTCTGTGTACATTCAGCCTGGGTGGATTAATGCTCAGGTTCACTGGGCCCAGGGGTGGATTAATGAAAGTTCTGGCTCTATGTTTTAGACGATGCTGCCGAGTACTGCAGGTGATGGAGAAGAGTTTCTCTCTATCTACCCTATCAGTTTCAATTAATATCTTGAAAACTTTGATCAAATCACCCCTTAATCTTCTGAATTCCAGGGACTACAACCCTCACAGTGAGGTGATTCATTCTGGCAGAAGGAATAGGGAGAGGCAACATACACTTAATGGTACAGTTCTAAAGAGTTTGCAGGGATAGAGGGACCTGAGGGTTCATGTGCAGAGATCACTGAAAGTGGAAGGATGTATTGAGGGAACAGTTGGCAAAGCAAATGGGATCTTGGGCCTCAGAAATAGAGGTATTGAACACAAAAGGAAGGAAGTTTTGCTGAACATTTAAAAAGCTCTGGTTCGGCCACAACTAGAGTATTGCATCCAGTTCTGGTCACCACACTTTTGGAAGGATGTGAAGGTCCTTGAGAGGGTGCAGAGATTTATCAGAATGGTTTCTGAGATGAGAGAATTTAACTACAAGGTTAGGTTAGAGGAGCTGGTGTTGTTCTCCTTGGAGCAAAGGAGATTGAGGGAAGATCTGATAGAGGTGTTGAAAATGATGACAGGTTTAGATAAGGCAGACCAAGAAAAGCTGTTCCCATTAGCTGATGATACAAGGATTAGTGGACACAGATTCTGGTTCTGAGATTCAGGAGGGATGTGAGGAAGCAGTTTTTTTACACAGTGAATGATAATGACCTGGAACTCACTGCCTACGAGGGTGGTGGAAGTGGAGACGATCAATGATTACAAAAGGAAATTAGATGGGCACTTGAGGCAAATAAACCTGCAGGACTACGGGGATAGAGTGGGTGAATGGGACTGACTGGATTGTTCTACAAAGAGCTGGGATGGAATCAAAAAGATCAATGTCCTCCTTCTGTGCTGTAATGACTCTATGATTCATTTGTGTAATCTCTCCTCGTAATTTAACCCTTGGAGTCCAGGTATCATTCAGGTAAATCTACACTGCACTCCCTCCAAGGCCATTATATCCTTCCGAAGGTGTGGTGCCCAGAACTGAACACAATACTCCAGGTGTGGTCTAACCAGGGCTTTGTGTATCTCAGTGCTTTTCCACTCTCACTGATAGCTGAAATCTTTTCCCACAGACAGAACAGACAAACCTTTCTCCTTCCACATTCAAAGGCCGATGATATTCAGGTCCTGATGTATCGAGTGACTCTGTCAGATCTTGATGTGATGTTTGGCTCGAGAATCCCCATCTGCACATCCCCTGCTTCTAAGCCCCTGTAAAAGGAGTTTACAAAAACCATCACTGTCAGTCCAGGATAGAAATTCACAACATTCTCTCCTCCTGCTTCCTGGCCCAGGATGACTGCACATGCACCCTGCTGTACATTGTCCTGAGGGAGGCCACACACCAGCCTGGATTCACGTCTGCGGCTGCAGAAACACCTGTGTACTCCCCTATCAAATCTCCTATCACTATTGCTCAGTCAGCTTCGTGGCCCTCTGTGAAGCTGATCCAACTGTGCTGCCATGGCCTTGACTCTGGCTGCACTCCTGAGATGAACCATCACTTTCATCAGTATTCAGAACTGAATTCTGGTTGGAGAGTGAGATGCACTCAGGGTTCTCCTGCATTCCCTGCCTGTTTCTTCTTGATTGTCAGTTGGCCACCCATTGCCTCTCTCCCTGCATACTCTTCAGCTGCAGGGTGACCATATCTATAAACGTGCTGTCCACAAATCTCTCACCTCATGGATGCACCGCAGTGACACCAGCTGCAGTTCATGCTCCGACAACCGGAGCTCGAGCTGCTGCAACTTGTTTTATCTTCATCCATGTGATGTGAGTGTTGCTGGCTCGGCCAGTATTTATTGTCCATCCCAAACTGCCCTTGACAACTGAGAGGCTCGCTCGGCCATTTCAGAGGGCATTTAAGAGTCAGCCACATTGCTGTGGATCTGGAGTCACATGTCGGCCAGACCAGGTAAGGACAGCAGATTTCCCATCTCATGAACCAGATGGCTTTTTAATTGCAGATTTATTAATTGAATTTAAATGTCACCATCTGCCGTGGTGGGATTCGAACCCATGTTCCAGTGACATTACCCCGATGTCACCACCTCCCCCAATGATACTTCCTACACAAAAGGTTATCTGGAGTTGGCACATTACACAGGATGTGCATTCCAGAGGTCGGAGCAGCCCCACCATTGGCAGGAATTTGGGACTTGTAACTGCAAAGGCTTTTGTCATCAAAAAGGACTGTGTAATGTATCAGTGTGGTGTGAGATATTCAAGTGTTGAATAAGTAAAGAAAATATCTTTGTAAATAGCTGACACCACAATTTACAATCAAAGTGCTATTTAGTTAATTGTGGATTTCTTTTAGTTTAGTTATTAAAACAAAAGACTTAAAATGTGAAATCTTGTGTAATTTATTAGTGTGGTCTGGGGATTCATATCTCATATTTTTCATATTGACAATCTGTGAGGTCGTAACAACTGGAAAGTGGGATGAACGGATACAATGGGCGGAATGGCCTCCTCCTGTGCTGGAAATAGAGTCAGATAGTTATGCAGCACAGAAACAGGCCCTTCGGCCCATCGTGTCCGTGCCGGTCATCAAGCACCTAACTATTCTAATCCCATTTTCCAGCACTTGGCCCATAGTCTTGTCTGCTATGGTGTTTCAAGTGCTCATCTAAATACTTGTTAAATGTTGTGAGGGTTCCTGCCTCTACCACCTCTTCAGGCAGTGCTTTTCAGATTCCAACCACCCTCTGGGTGAAATTCTTCTTTCCACAAATCCCCTCTAAACCTCCTGCCCCTTACCTTAAATCAATGTCTCCTGGTTATTGACACCTCCAAGAAGGGAAAAAGTTTCTTCCTATCTAACCTATCAATGCCCCTCATAAATTTGAATACCTCAATCATGTCCCCCTTCAGCCTTCTCTGCTCTAATGAAAACAACCCCAGCCTTTTCAGTCTCTCGTCATACCTGAAATGCTCCAAACCAGGCAACATCCTGGTGAATCTCCACTGCACCCCCTCCAGTGCAATCACATCCTTCCTGCAGTGTGGTGCCTAGAACTGTACACAGTACTCCAGCTGTGGCCTAACTAGCGTTTTATACAGCTCCACCATAACCTCCCTGCTCTTATATTCCATGCCTCAGCTGATAAAGGCAAGTGTCCCATATGCCTTCCTAAACACCTGATCTACCTGTGCTGCTGCCTTCAGTGATCTATGGACAAGTACACCAAGGTCCCTCTGACCCTTTGTACTTCCTGGGGTCCTACCATCCATTGCATGTTCCCTTGCCTTGTTAGTCCTCCCAAAATGCATCACCTCACATTTCTCAGGATTAAGTTCCATTTGCCACTGCTCTGCCCATCTTACCAGCCCATCTATATCGTCCTGCAATCTAAGGCTTTCCTCCTCACTATTTACGACACCACCAATTTTCGTGTCATCTGCGAATTTACTTATCATGCCTCCTATATTCACATCTAAATCATTAATGTACACTACAAACAGCAAGGGTCCCAGTACCGATCCCTGCGCTACACCACTGGTCTCAGGTTTCCACTCGCAAAAACTACCCTCGACCATCACCCTCTGCCTCCTGCCACTAAGCCAATTTTGGATCCAATTTGCCAAATTGCCCTGGGTCCTATGGGCTCTGACCTTCTTAACCACTCTCCCATGTGGGACCTTATCAAAAGCCTTACTGAAGTCCACGTAGACTACATCAACTGCTTTACCCTCATCTACACACCTGGTCACTGCCTTGAAAAATTCAATCAAGTTAGTTCGACACGATGTCCCCCTGACAAAGCCATGTTGACTATCCCTGATTAATCCCTGCCTCTCCAAGTGGAGATTAATCCTGTCCCTCAGTACGTTTTCCAATATTTTCCCAACCACTGATGTTAGACTCACTGGCCTGTAAGTACCTGGTTTATCCCTGCTACCCTTCTTGATAATGGCACCACATTCGTAGTCCTCCAGTCCTCTGGTACCTCTCCTGTGACCAGAGAGGATCTGAAAATTTATGTCAGAGCCCTTGCTATCTCCTCCCTTGCCTCACATAACAGCCTGGGATACATCTCATCTGGGACTGGGGATTTATCCACTTTTAAGCCCGCTACAACAGCTAATATTTCCTCACTTTCAATGCTAATATGTTCAAGTGTGTCACAATCCCCCTCCCTGATCTCTACACCTACATCATCCTTCTCCACAGTGAACACAGATGCAAAGTAATCATTTAAAACCTCACCTCTGTCCTCCGGCTCCACACACAGATTGGCACTTTGGTCCCTAATGGGCTCCACTCTTTCACTGGACATCCTCTTGCCCTTAATATACTTCGAAAATGCCTTAGCGTTTTCCTTGATCTTGCCCGCCAGTGTTTTTTCATGCCTACTCTTTGCTCTCCTAATTACTGTTTTTTGTACCCCCGCTACACTTTTTATACTCCTCCAGTACCTCTGCTGTTTTCAGCACGTTGAATCTGCCAGAAGCCTCGGTTTTTTTTTTTCTGATCAAATCCTCCATAGCCCTTGACATCCAGGGTTCCCTGGACTTGTTGGTCCTACCCTTCACCTTTACGGGTACATGTTGCCGCTGAACCCTCACTATTTCCTCTTTGAAAGACTCGCACTGGTCTGATGTAGACTTTCCTGCAAGTAGCTGCTCCCAGTCCACTTTGGCCAGATCCTGTTTTATCATATTGAAATCGGCCTTCCCCCAATTCAGTACTTTTATTTCCAGCCCGCCTTTGTCTTTTTCTTACAGAGTTATGATCACCATCCCCGAAATGCTCCCCCACTGACACTTCTACCACTTGTCCAGCATCATTCCCAAGGATTAGGTCCAGTACTGCGCCTTTTCTTGTTGGACTTTCTAGGTACTGGCTCAAAAAAGTCTCCTGTATATATTTTAAGAATTCCGCCCCTTTAAGTCTTTTGCACTCAGACCATCCCAGTTGATATCAGGTAAGTTGAAATCCTCTACTATTATTACTCCATTATTTTTACACCTCTCTGAGATTTGCCTACATATCTGCTCCTCTATCTCTCCCTGACTGTTTGGAGGCCTGCAGTACACACCCAGCCAAGTGATTGCCCCCTTTTTGTTTTTAAGTTTGACTCATCTGGCCTCATGTGAAGAACCTTCTCAGATATCATCCCTCCTTACAGCAGTAATTGACTCCTTAATCAACAGTGCAATGCGACCTCCTCTTTTATCCCTTCTCTTGTCACACCTGAAGATTCTATAGCCTGCAATATTGAGCTGCCAGTCCTGCCCTTCCCTCAACCATGTCTCTGTGATAGCAACAATATCATAATCCCACGTGCTAATCAAAGCCCTCAATTCATCTGTCTTGCATTAAAATAAATGCAATCCAGCCTTGCATTTGTCACTTGTGCCTTCACAGGTCTATATTTGCTCTGCCTAACAGACTGACTCAGTTTCTCTTCTATATTTGACTGAGCATCACCCACTCCTATACCTCCACTCTGTATCCCATTCCTCTGCCAAATGTGTGTAAACTGCCCCCAACAGCACTCGTAAACCTCCCAGCAAGGATGTTCGTCCAACTTATACGGGTCCCACCTTTGCCAGAAACAGACCCAGTGATCCAGGAAGCTAAAGCCCTCCCTCCTGCACCATCTCTTCAGCCACGCATTCATCTGCTCTATCCTCCTATTCCTATACTCACTAGCATGTGGCACGAGAGTAATCCAGAGATTACAACCTTTGAGGTCCTGCTTTTTAATCTGCTACCTAGCTCCCTAAATTCTTGTTTCAGGTCTTCATCCTCTTTTTACCTCCATCGTTGGTACCAATGTGTTCCACGACCTCTGACGATTCGTCCCCCCTTCAGAATGTCCTGCAGCCACTCCGTGACTAACTTGACCCTCGCACCAGGGAGGCAACATACCATCCTGGAGTCATGTTTGTGGCAACAGAAATGCCTATCTGTTTCCCTTACGATAGAATCCATTATCAGTATAGTTCTTCCAGTCCTTTTCCTCCCCTGCTGTGCAGCAGAGCCATGCGTGGTACCACAAACTTGGCTGCTGCTGCTTTCCGCTGGGAGGTCATTCCCCCCAACAGTATCCAAAGTGGTCTTTCTGTTTGAGAGGGGGATGGCCACAGGGGACTCCTGCACTACATGCCTGCGCCTAATACTCCATCTGGTGGTCACCCATCTCATTTCTGCCTGTGCAGCCATTACCTGCAGTGTGACCACCTCTCTAAACGTGCTATACACAACGTCCTCAGCATCGCGGATGCTCCACAGTGAATCCACCTGCAGCTCCAGCTCCATAATGCGGGTAGTCAGTAGCTGCAGCTGGATCCACTTCCTGCACACATGGTCGTCAGGGACACTGGAAGCATCTCTGATTTCCCACGTAGCGCAGGAGGAGCATTTCACGGGGCTGAGCTCTCCTGCCATGACTTACCTTTAGATTAATTAGTTACTCCCTTTAAAAGATATTAATTACACGAGAGGCTTGTTCTACTCCAAACACTACCCACAACAATCTAAATTACTCTAATTGAAAAAAAACACACTCTTAGAACTCACTTTATCACTCGAGGTCTTTTTTCAAACAAAAAACAACTCTCCCCTTATTTTTTAAAGCTAATTAAATTGACTAACAGTTGTTACTTACCCAACCAATCACAAACAAAGAATTGTGATATAGTTCCAAGTCAGGATAGTGAGTGACTTGGAGGGGAACTTGCAGGTGGTGATGTCCCAATGTGTCTGTTGTCTTTGTCCTTCGAAGAGGAACAGGTCACGTGTTTGGAACAAAGCACAAAGAGAACAAAGAACGGTTCAGCACAGGAACAGGCCATTCGGCCCTCCAAGCCTGCGCCGATTTTGATGCCTGTCGAAACTAACAACTTCTGCACTTCCGGGGCCCATATCCCTCTATTTCCTTCCTATTCATGTCTTTGTCAAGATGTCTCTTAAACGTTGCTATCATATCTGCTTCCACCACCTCCCCTGGCAGCAAGTTCCAGGCACTCACCACCCTCTGTGTAAAAAACTTGCCTCGCACATCCCCTCTAAACTTTGCCCCTTGCACCTTAAACCTATGTTCCCTCGTAACTGACTCTTCCACCCTGAGAAAAAGCTTCTGACTATCCACTCTGTCCATGCCGTTCATAACGTTGTCAACCTCCATCATGTCGCACCTCCACCTCCGTCATTCCAGTGAAAACAATTCCAGTTTTTCCAACCTCTCCTCATAGCTAATGCCCTCCAGACCAGGCAACATCCTGGTAAACCTCCTCTGTACCCTCTCCAAAGCCTCCACGTCCTTCAGGTAGTGTGGCGACCAGAATTGCACGCAATATTCTAAGTGTGGCCAAACTAAGGTTCTGTACAGCTGCAGCATGACTTGCCAACTTTTATACTCTGTGCCCCGACCGATGAAGACATGCATGCCGAAAGCCTTCTTGACTGCCTTATCCACCTGCGTTGCCACTTTCAGTGACCTGTGGACCTGTACGCCCAGATCTCTCTGCCTGTCAATACTCCTAAGGGTTCTGCCATTTACTGTATACCTCCCACCTGCATTAGACCTTCCAAAATGCATTACCTCACATTTGTCCGGATTAAACACCATCTGCCATTTCTCCGTCCAAGTCTCCAACCGATCTATATCCTGCTGTATCCTCTGATAATCCTCATCATTATCCGCAACTCCACCAACCTTTGTGTCGTCCGCAAACTTACTAATCAGACCAGCTACTTTTTCCTCCAAATCATTTATATATCCTGCAAACAGCAAAGATCCCAGCACTGATCCCTGCGGAACACCACTAGTCACATCCCTCCATTCAGAAAAACACCCATCCACTGTTACCCTCTTTCTTCTGTGACCGAGCCAGTTCTTTATCCATCTTGCCAGCTCACCCCTGATCCCGTGTGACTTCATCTTTTGCACCAGTCTGCCATGCGGGACCTTGTCAAAGGCTTTACTAAAGTCCATATAGACAACATCCACCGCCCTTCCCTCATCAATCATCTTCATCACTTCCTCAAAAAACTCAATCACATTAGTAAGACACGACCTCCCCTTCACAAAACCATGCTGTCTCTCGCTAATAAGCTCATTTGTCTCCAAATGGGAGTAAATCCTGTCCCGAAGAATCCTCTCTAATAGCTTCTCTTCCACTTACGTAAGGCTCACCGGCCTAAAATTTCCTGGATTATCCTTGCCACCCTTCTTAAACAAAGGAACAATATTGGCTATTCTCCAGTCCTCTGGGACCTCACCTGTAGCCAATGAGGATGCAGAGATTTCTGTCAAGGCCCCGGCATTTTCTTCCCTTGCCTCCCTAAGTATTCTAGGGTAGATCCCATCAGGCCCTGGGGACTTATCTACCTTAATGCTTTGCAAGACACCTCCTCCTTTTTGATAATGAGTTGACTGAGACTATCTGCACTCCCTTCCCTAGGCTCATCATCCACCAAGTCCTTCTCCTTGGTGAATACTGATGCAAAGTACTCATTTAGCACCTCGCCCATTTCCTCTGGCTCCACGCATAGATTCCCATCTCTGTCCTTGAGTGGGCCAACCCTTTCCCTGGTTACCCTCTTGCTCTTTAAATATGTATAAAAAGTCTTGGGATTTTCCTTAATCCTGTTTGCAAATGACTTTTCATGACCCCTTTTAGCCCTCCTAACTCCTTGCTTAAGTTCCTTTCTACTGTCTTTATATTCCTCAAGTGCTTCATCTGTTCCTAGCCTTCCAGCCCTTACAAATGCTTCCTTTTTCTTTTTGACTGGGCTCACAATATCCCATGTTATCCAAGCTTCCCGGAACTTGCCAAACTTGTCTTTCTTCCTCACAAGAACATGCTGGTCCTGGATTCTAATCAGCTGACGTTTGAAAGACTCCCACATGTCAGATGTTGATTTACCCTCAAACAGCCGCCCCCAAACTAAATTCGTCAGTTCCTGCCTAACATTGTTATAATTAGCCTTCCCCCAATTTAGCACCTTTACCCGAGGACTACTCTTATCCTTATCCATAAGTACCTTAAAACTTATGGAATTATGGTCACTGCTCCCGAAATGCTCCCCCACTGAAACTTCGACCACCTGGCCGGGCTCATTCCCCAATGCCAGGTCCAGAATGGCCCCATCCCTAGTTGGACTATCTACATACTGTTTCAAGAAGCCCTCCTGGATGCTCCTCACAAATTCTGCCCCATCCAAGCCCCGAGCACTCAGTGAGTCCCAGTCAATATTGGAGAAGTTAAAATCACCCACCACGACAACCCTGTTACCTTTAGATCTTTCCAAAATCTGTCTACATATCTGCTCCTCTACCTCCCGCTGGCTGTTGGGAGGCCTGTAGTAAACCCCCAACATCATGACTGCACCCTTCCTATTCCTAAGCTCCACCCATATTGCCTCGCTGCATGACCTCTCTGAGGTGTCCTCCTGCAGTACAGCTGTGATATTCTCCTTAACCAGTAACGCAACTCCCCCACCCCTTTTACATCCCCCTCTATCCCACCTGAAGCTTCTAAAGCCTGGAACATTTAGCTGCCAATCCTGCCCTTCCTTCAACCAAGTCTCTGTAATAGCAACATCATATTTCCAAGTACTAATCCAAGCTCTAAGTTCATCTGCCTTACCTGTTATACTTCTCGCATTGAAACAAATGCACTTCAGACCACCAGTCCCGCTGTGCTCAGCAACATCTCCCTGCCTGCTCTTCCGCTTAGTCCTACTGGCCTTATTTACTGTGTCCTCCTCATTTACTTCACTAGCTGTCCTACTGCTCTGGTTCCCACCCCCCTGCTACACTAGTTTAAACCCTCGCGAATGACACTAGCAAACCTTGCAGCCAGGATATTAGTGCCCTTCCAGTTTAGATGCAACCCGTCCTTCTTGTACAGGTCCCATCTGTCCCTGAAGAGAGCCCAATGGTCCAGATATCTGAAACCCTCCCTTCTACACCAGCTGCTCAGCCATGTGTTTAGCTGCACTATCTTCCTATTTCTAGCCTCACTGGCACGTGGCACAGGGAGTAATCCAGAGATTACAACCCTAGAGGTCCTGTTTTTTTTAAACTTACTCCCTAACTCCCTAAACTCCCCATGTAGGACCTCATCACTCTTCCTGCCAATGTCATTGGTACCGATGTGTCCCACAACCTCTAGCTGTTCACCCTCCCCCTTCAGAATGCCCACTGTCCATTCAGAGACATCCTTGACCCTGGCACCAGGGAGGCAACATACCTTCCTGGAGTCTCTTTCATGTCCACAGAAGCGCCTATCTGTGCCCCTGACTAAAGAGTCCCCGATAACTATTGCTCTTCTGCGCTTTGTCCCTCCTTGCTGAACAGTGCCAACAGTGGTGCCACTGCTCTGGCTGCTGCTGTTTTCTCCTGATAGGCCACCCCCCCAACAGAATCCAAAACGGTATACTTGTTAGAGAGGGGGATAGCCACAGGGGATTCCTGCACTGACTGCCTGCCCCTTCTAGCGGTCACCCATCTATCTGCCTGCACTTTGGGTGTAACCACTTCTCTAAAACTCCCCTCCATGACGCTTTCCGTCACCTTGAAAATTTCCCGTGATATCACTCTAAGTCCTTTTTTTCCCTCTTTCGAGTCTCAGCGCACGCCAAGAGACACAGGGAGCCTGTCGCCGCTCTGGATCAGCTTCCTCACAGGTCCGCTAGTCACCGCTCTGCTCCCAGGTAAGTAAGGGCCTCGAGCCCCGCTCTTTATTTATAGCCTGCCATGTTTTATGTTTTCTATTTTCTATTGCACAGGATGTGCACTGCAGAGGTTGGAGCAGCCCTGCAATTGCTCTGGCTATTAGGTAATAAACTTGCTACTACTTGCGGCGCAGTGGTTCGCACCACAGCCTCACAGCTCCAGCGATTCTGGGTACTGCCTGTGCGGAGTTTGCAAGTTCTCCCTGTGACCGCGTGGGTTTCTGCTGGGTGCTCCGGTTTCCTCCCACAGCCAAAGATTTGCAGGTTGATAGGTAAATTGGCCATTGTAAATTGCCCCCAGTGTAGGTAGATAGTAGGGGAATTGAGGGGATGTGGTAGGAATATGGCATTAATGCAGGATTAATATAAATGGCTGGTTGATGGTCAGCACAGACTCGGTGGGCCGAAGGGCCTGTTTCAGTGCTATATCTCTAAATAAATAAATAATAAACCTCAATACTTAAAAATAAAAGACGACTCACCGGCTACTCACTTCCCTTCTATTGGTGTCAGTTAAATCTCAGGAAGCTGCCCCTTATTCTGATGAAAACTGGAATGTTTAATTTCCAGCTCCTTGGACAAACTTCCGAACTTTGGAGAAAGGGAAACAAAGTTACAAAACTTACCAGCCAATCAACTCACAGACTTCCTGACTCGGTGGAAACGGGAGAAGAAACTGGGAAGTGGCAGCTCGGATAGAGAAGTCGCTGCACCATCACTTTAATGCGGCCCCTCTGACCTCCCCGGGGCTCTCGCCGCATGTTCGCCGAACCCGGCGACTGTGATTCGGGGCCTGAGAGCCGCTGAAAATCGGTGTTCCCGAGGCTGCGCTCAACTTCCGGAAGCCGGACTGCGCATGCTCGGCTCAGACAAGCGGACTCCGTGGGGCGGAGCCTTCTGGGGAGGAGATGGGCCGTATTTCTGCTCGCGGGGCATTCTGGGCAGTATCGGCTGCCATTTCCCAGTCGGAGAATGGACGGGTCGTTCATGTTTCATACGCAGAAAAATAAAATGGTATAAAACAGCGAACATATATTAACGACGCGTTTGCTGGCAACGTAACCAAATAGGGGCTGCATCACTGGTACATGCGCAAATGCAGCCTCATCGACTGAAACGTGACTGTGCCTCAGGCAGCTGCCAGGAGAAAAGATGGCGCTGCTGAATTTGACACAAAACACGAATTAAATCCAAACCGCCTCAATGGTCGCATTCAGGTCCCTGCTCCCTCCCGAGATCACCGCATTCAGTTTCATGCTCAATCACAGCTTATCTTCCCCGCTCCCTCCGATGCCCTTTGACTCGTCATTTTCAATGACTCTCCGCTTTCCCACTCCCTTCCAGCGCTTACATTGGGAAGTTCAATGGCGGGGCTTCAACCCAACATTTTCGGCGTTAACAAAAAATGTTCACGGTTCACGGCATTGGAATCCAGGCATGCGCAGTGCCGAACTGCTTTTCGCGGAAGCGCAATGCCAAGCAGTGTGAGTGATGGCGGCGGACAAGGTCCTTGTGAGTTGTCTCACACACGACACCCCCTTTTCCTCCGAGGATGTTTCACTGGAGTTGTGTGACATCGTGTTTCGAAACTCTGTCTGCTCGAGCTGGAGGACATTATAGAGATAGTGAGGCGTGAGGGTATGGAGAGATTTGAAAGCAAGGATGAGGATTTTAAAATTGAGGTGCTATTTAACTGGGAGCCTGTGTAGGCAGTGAGCACAGTTGTGATGGGTGAACAGGACTTCGTTCGAGTGAGGACACAGGCAGCAGAGTTTTGGATGATCTAAAGTTTATGGAGGGTAGAATGTGTGATGCTGGCCAGGAATGTGTTAGAATAGTCATTTTGAGAGGTAACAAATACATGGATGTAAGTTTCAGAGGCAGATGAGCTGAGACAGTGGTGAAGTCTGGCGATGTTACTGAGGTGGAAATAGGCAGTCTGAGTGATGGTGCTGATATGCAGTTGGAAGCTCATCTTGGGATCAGATATGATACTAAGGTTATGAATGGTCTGGTTTAGCCTGAGACAGTTGCCAGGGAGAAGGATAAAGTTGGTGCCCAGGGAGTGAAGTTCGTGGCAGGAAGTGAAGACTTCCCAATCTGTAATTGGAGGAAATTTCTGTTCATCCAATACTGGATGTCAGACAGTCAGGATGGTGTGTGACTTGGAGGGGAACTTTGAGGTGATGGTGTTCACATACACCTGCTACCCTGGTCCTTCGAGATGATGGTAGTTGAGGGTTTGGCAGGTTCTGTTCAAAGTTCTGGTCCAATTGTCCAGACATAAAATCACCCTCCTCTCGTCCCTCCCTCTCTTTTTTTCCTCTCCCTCCTTCCTCCTATAGAGGGCAGAGTCTTGTGTAGGTCCAGACTAGTTGGCAGGTTCCCTTCCCTGAAGGACATTAGTGAATCAGTTGGGGTTGTACATCAATCCAGCAACTTTCATGGTCACTTTTTCCTATTGCCAGTCCCATGAATTGCCAGATACATTCAGCTCCATTTCACAACCTGTCTTTGTGGCTTCTCTCACAGACATTTTTTCCATTTTCAAGCAATTTCACAGGGTTTTAGAAGAGGAGGATTTGCAGTTGTGAAATGCAAAGCAAACATTTTATCGGGTTCTGTAGGAGTTGCCCAATTTATCGTAACCCAAATATCACTGCATTTTAAACATAGAAGGAAAAAGCACTGATCACAGTGGGGAGAAACTGTACACGTGTTGTGTGTGTGGAAGAGGTTTCAGCCGATCATCGGGCCGGTCGAAACACAAGTGCAGTCACACTGGGAAGAAACCATGTAAATATGGGAACTGTGGAAAGGATTGAATTATCCATTTGAGCTGGAAACCCATCCATGCAGTCACACTCTGGAGAGGCTGTTCACCTGCTCTGAGTGTGGGAAGGGATTCACTCAGTCATCCAACCTGCTGAAACACCAGCGAGTTCATACTGGGGAGCGACCATTTAAATGTCCAGATTGTGGGAATTGCTATAAATGTTCTGCAAATCTGATGTCCCATCAACGTGTTCACACTGAGGAGAGACCGTTCAGGTGTTCTTATTGCAGGGCTGGGTTCAAGCAATCATCTGAACTCACTGTCCACCAGCGCAGTCACACTGCAGAGAGACCGTTCATCTGCTCTGTGTGTGGGAAAGGATTCATTACTTCATCCCATCTGCTCAGACACCAGCGAGTTCACAATGGGGAGAGGCCATTCACCTGTTCAGAACACAGTAGGGGATTCACTACTTCATTCCATCTTCTGACACACCAACGAGCTCTCACTCGAGAGAGGGCATTCTCCTGCTCTGAGCGTAGGAAGGGATTCACTCAGTCATCCAACCAGCTGACACACCAGCGAGTTCACACTGGGGAGAGGCCGTTCACCTGCTCAGAGTGGAAGAGATTCACTACTTCATCCAACCTGCTGACACACCAGCGAGTTCACAAGTAACTCAGGCCTGAGAAATGTCCATGAAACAGCAGATTTCCAACATTGGGATTTTGGAAATCCACCAATAGGTTCTCCCTTTCCGGCCGTGACCGGCTTTGACAAAAATTAAAGCAATCAGTTCTGATGTTCTTTTTTTAAAGTTGACCAAATACAAAACTGCTCGGTGGTCTTTTTACCTGTTTTTAAGTTGTGTTTATTGTTTATCGTCGGTGGAAAGGAACTTGAAGCAGGATAGTAAGTGGGTGGATCTGCACACTCCTCCACAACGTCTGTGTGTTAGTGTTCTGTAAATTTCCAAAAAGGAGGTGTGTTTATACACAGACCAATTCCCAATGTTTGTTTTTGCCTTCATGGGATATCTTAGCAGAGACCACCGGAGAACTGACACAGCTCATTTGACATGGCTTAAAATTAATGGTGCAGGATCAGTACCTGGCAACTCGTGCACATACAAAGTAATTTCTGAAAACCCTGCACAAACTGGTTACTGAATGTGAATATCCTGCAGTGAGCATGAGTTGTATCAACTTCATATGTCCAGTGCATTGCAGCAACTGAAGTGATCTGGAATTTCCACTTATCGGTTTGCTCAGGTGTATGGCTGAATTCCATTCATTGTTCATCTCCACTTTCACTGTCTACTGCCCCAGTCACACTGGAAACCTTGAGTCACTGTGAAGCCTGTTTTTGCACCTTAGTGATGCAAAGCAAGGAGTATAACTCTGGCCATCTTTTTTCAATGTGTGGTTTGACATTGTTTAAGATTATCTGGAAAAGCTGTCGTGCACCTGGTTTTGCTATCTGCTTCATTCAGGTGATCAACGCAGCACAAAGTAAGAAAAATGACCCCACTTATCGTCAAGTTTCTGGATTGTCAACGTCTGTTAAATGTTTGGTTTTTATTAATTTATATACCTACTCATTTTTGCACATCACTTACCAAGGTGCCAGAATGTGCAATCTAGTATGCTTCTAAATGTTGCTTTCCAGTGAAGTTGACACATCTTCACAGAACACCTTTTACATGAAAAATCTATAACTAGGCAGAAGCAGGACATTGAGAACATGAAGCTCTGTAAAACCAATTATCAGCTGTCAGGTAAGTCTCATGAAATCGTATTCTGAGTACAGTACAATTTTATTCATTACATATGCAAAATTGTACAAAATTACCATGACACAACTAGTTTGCTTCATTAAAAGTGCTATAATTACATGATTCCTTGTCAGAAAAAAATTCTGACTTTTTGTCTTCAGCCACTAATTTTCAGACCTTTTGATCTTTGGCCACTCACCCTTGCATTTGTTACTTGTTTTTGTGAAATACTCTCCCTATTGTTGCTCAACTGCTGGATAAATCTGATTGCATTTATAAGTGTTTTTTAAATTAATTCTTGGAGTTTGGGCGTCGCTGGCTAGGCCAGCATTTATTGCCCATACCTAATTGCCCTTAAGAAGGTGGTGGTTAGCTGCCTTCTTGAACCACTGCAGTCCATGTGAGGTAGGTTACACCCACAGTGCTGTTAGGAAGGAAGTTCCAGGATTTTGACCCAGCGACAGTGAAGGAATGGCGATATAGTTCCAAGTTCCATTAGGCAAGATTTAGGATGTGTAGGATGGGGAAGGAAACTGCAGGGGATGGGCACAAATGAAATGTGGAGCTTATTCAAGGAGCAGCTAATGCATGTCCTTGATAAGTATGTACCTGTCAGGCAGGGCGGAAGTTGTCGAGCGAGGGAGCCGTGGTTTACTCAAGAAGTTGAAGCGCTTGTCAAGAGGAAGAGGGCGGCTTATGTTAGGATGAGACGTGAAGGCTCAGTTAGGGCGCTTGAAAGTTACAAGCTAGCCAGGAAGGATCTAAAGGGAGGGCTAAGAAGAGCAAGGAGAGGACACGAGAAGTCATTGGCGGATAGGATCAAAGAAAACCCTAAGGCTTTCTATAGGGATATCAGGAATAAACGAATGATAAGAGTTAGAACAGGGCCAATCAAGGATAGTAGTGGAAAGTTGTGTGCGGAATCAGAGGAGATAGGGGAAGCGTTAAATGAATATTTTTCGTCAGTATTTACAGAAGAGAAAGAAAATGTTGTCGAGGAGAATACTGAGATACAGACTACTAGGCTAGATGGGATTGAGGTTCACAAGGAGGAGGTGTTAGCAATTTTGGAAAGAGTGAAAATAGATAAGTCCCCTGGGCCAGATGGGATTTATCCTAGGATTCTCTGGGAAGCCAGGGAGGAGATTGCAGAGCCGTTGTTGTTGATCTTTAAGTCGTCATTGTCGACAGGAGTAGTGCCGGAGGACTGGAGGATAGCAAATGTTGTCCCCTTGTTCAAGAAGGGGAGTAGAGACAGCCCTGGTAATTATAGACCTGTGAGCCTTACTTCGGTTGTGGGTAAAATGTTGGAAAAGGTTATAAGAGACAGGATTTATAATCATCTTGAAAAGAATAAGTTCATTTGCGATAGTCAGCACGGTTTTGTGAAAGGTAGGTCGTGCCTCACAAACCTTATTGAGTTTTTCGAGAAGGTGACCAAACAGGTGGATGAGGGTAAAGCCGTGGATGTGGTGTATATGGATTTCAGTAAGGCGTTTGATAAGGTTCCCCACGGTAGGCTATTGCAGAAAATACGGAAGTATGGGGTTGAAGGTGATTTAGAGCTTTGGATCAGAAATTGGCTAGCTGAAAGAAGACAGAGGGTGGTGGTTGATGGCAAATGTTCATCCTGGAGTTTAGTTACTAGTGGTGTACCGCAAGGTTCTGTTTTGGGGCCACTGCTGTTTGTCATTTTTATAAACGACCTGGATGAGGGTGTAGAAGGGTGGGTTAGTAAATTTGCGGATGACACGAAGGTCGGTGGAGTTGTGGATAGTGTCGAAGGGTGTTGTAGGGTACAGAGGGACATAGATAGGCTGCAGAGCTGGGCTGAGAGATGGCAAATGGAGTTTAATGCGGAGAAGTGTGAGGTGATTCACTTTGGAAGGAGTAACAGCAATGCAGAGTACTGGGCTAATGGGAAGATTCTTGGTAGTGTAGATGAGCAGAGAGATCTTGGTATCCAGGTACATAAATCCCTGAAAGTTGCTACCCAGGTTAATAGGGCTGTTAAGAAGGCATATGGTGTGTTAGCCTTTATTAGTAGGGGGATCGAGTTTCAGAGCCACGGGGTCATGATGCAGCTGTACAAAACTCTGGTGAGGCCGCACCTGGAGTATTGCGTGCAGTTCTGGTCACCGCATTATAGGAAGGATGTCGAAGCTTTGGAAAGGGTGCAGAGGAGATTTACTAGGATGTTGCCTGGTATGGAAGGAAGGTCTTACGAGGAAAGGCTGAGGGACTTGGGGTTGTTTTCGTTAGAGAGAAGGAGGAGGAGAGGTGACTGAATAGAGACATACAAGATAATCAGAGGGTTAGATAGGGTGGATAGTGAGAGTCTTTTTCCTCGGATGAGGATGGCAAACACGAGGGGACATAGCTTTAAGTTGAGGGGTGAAAGATATAGGACAGATGTCAGAGGTAGTTTCTTTACGCAGAGAGTAGTAGGGGCGTGGAACGCCCTGCCTGCAACAGTAGTAGACTCGCCAACTTTAAGGGCATTTAAGTGGTCATTGGATAGACATATGGATGTAAATGGAATAGTGTAGGTCAGATGATCGGCGCAACATCGAGGGCCGAAGGGCCTGTACTGCGCTGTAATATTCTATTCTAAAAAAAAAGTCAGGATGGTGTGTGACTCGGAGGGGAACTTGCAGATGGTGGTGTTCCCATGCATTTGCTGCCTTTGTCCTTCTGGATGGTCGATGTTGTGGGTTTGGAAGGTGCTGTCTAAGGAGCCTTGGTGCGTTGCTGCAGTGCATCTTGTAGATAGTACATTTTATGCATGTCCATAATGTGTCTACTCAGATTTAACTCAAATGTGATTTGTAACCAATAAATGATGTTTTGGGCATGAATTGTAGTCTGGTTTCTTGGTTATTTGTCAAGAAAGATTTAATTCATTCACTCAGCAGCTTGAGAGGAACCAGACTGAGGTTTAATTAACACAAGAAATAGGAACTGGAGGAGGCCATTTGGCCCTTCGAGCTGCTGTGCCACTCAACCAGCTCAAACACTGGAATAAAAATCCTCCTCCTGTGGCAATTGGATGAGTCCAGGTCTGATAACAGTGTCTGATTCCTGGTCTGATGCTGCTGTAGGTAATGCACAAGTGGTGAACCTATTAATTCCTGTTAGTATCATGTTGCGTGCCCCTGTCTACCATGTGAGAAACTGGGGTTATATTCTGTGATGGGGTGATTGTATATTTTTAAGACATCAAAATGTTATGTGGTATAGTTTCATCTTAAAATACCACAGAAAAAATTAGAAGAGGGCATGTTCTCTTTGAGAACTTTCTTGAGTGGAGACAGTTTTATCACCAGGTGCCCTCACACTACACAGTGGTAGATAATTGTGGTCTCCTCGACACTGAGAGGCTCAATACAGACTGCGTGACTGCTTTGTGGAACAACTCCCTTCAGTCCGCAAGCATGGCCCTGCGCTTCCTGTTTTTTCCCATTTTAATTCTCTACCTTGTTCTCAGTCTGACCTATGTACGAAGATATGAACACATGATCTAAGAGCTGGAGTTGGCTATTCAGACCCTCCAGCCTGCTGCGCCATTCTACAAGATCATGACTGATCTGTTTGTGGATTCAGCTCCATTTTCCTGCCGCCCCCCGATATCCTTTGACTCCCTTGTTTGTAAAGACTTTGTCTACCTCTGCCGTCGAAACATTCAATGACCCTTCCTCCACTGCTGCCGGGGAAGAGAGTTCCACAGACTCTCTGAGAGAAATACATTTCTCTGTCACTCTGTCTTAAATGGGAGAGCCTTTAATTTTAAACTGTCCCCCAGTTTTAGCCTTCCCCAGAAAGGGAAACATCCTTTCAACATCCACCCTGTCAAGTCCCCTCAGGATCTTATATGTTTCAATGAGATCAACTCTCATCCTTCTAAACTCCAATGAATACCGACCCAAACTGTTCACCCTTTCCTCAAAAGATAACCCTTTCTCCCAGGAATCAGTCGAATGAACCTTCTCTGAACTGTTTCCAATGCAACTATATCCTTTAAGTAAGGAGACCAAAACTTTCCAGAATACTCAAGATTTGGTTCCACCAATGCCCTGTACAACTGTAGCAAAACATTTTGTATATTCCATTCCCCTTGTAATAAATTGCAGCATTGCATAATGGCTGTATCTGGGGCAAACAAGATACACTTTCCTTGGTAACGTCTGAGGCTGGCTTGTTCTCCCTCTCCGCATGGCTGTATCCAACAGCAACCAGAATGCACCTTCTCTAACTCCTGAGGCTTGCTTGTTCTTAAAGCAGTACTGATCATTTGCTGCCTTGAAGACATACCGCACACATCCCCCCCACCCACATCCTCCCCTCCCCCACCCTCAAAAAATAAAGTAGGATCATAACATCTCCATCCCTGGCGGAATAAAATACCATTCTGAAAATGCGTTTCATTACAATGCAAAAAATGAAATTGAAAAAACAAACAATAACACATTTTCGCCCGCATTTACAGATATACACTTTTCAAGAATATTGGGACTACAGCAACAAGTTCCACCAGAACATTTTCAGTTTAAAATTTTTCAAAGATTGTCCCAAGTAACCCATTTCAAATTTCCAAGCATAGTCTTCCAGCTGTTTCGTGCTTTCCTTCCAAGTGTCCCTATTGTTCATCACCTCAGCCAGGTGAACTGCAGAGCTCGGAGCACTGACCACTACTGTGTTCACTATTCTTTGAGAAGTTTATCGAGTACCCCTTTACCTATGTGGCATCACGTGACACTGGAAAACCCAGTCTGGGTAACAGAAGCTGATCTTATTTTACCTTGGGGTGTCAAAGGAATTTGATAGTATCCCTCCAACACATCTGTCTCTTTAAGACATATGATGTTGCCCACTCTGTCCATGCAGTCCTTTAAACGAGAATTTGGGCAGGAGTCTGCCTTCTTTACCACCGTGACCTTTCTTTAGTCTAGACAAGTTTGTGCCATCCCACCAGCTTTAGGCATCAAGACCACCTGCGAATTCCAGCTGTACTGGATTGCATTGGTCTCTGCTTCCACTTGGGCTGGTCTATCTGGACCTAAACGACAGGGATGTTGTTTTAAAGGAATGTTTCCCCCTACCCCCACATCATATGTACATCCTGGCTTATCCCGACAAGCTTTTTGAAACTTTGTGAAAAAAAAACTGTTCAGTCTTCACGCCGTTTTTCCTCTAAGTGCAAAAGCATTTTGTCTAACTTTCCTACCCATTCTGTATTCACTAATAGGATAGTTGGTGGTTAAATCTGAGAATTTACGAGGCCTACGTTTGCCTCATCCTCACAATCCGTTTCCTTGTCAACAGTCCTGTTTAACTGAAATACCTGTATTGGCTTATCCTCCTCCCTGTAGTAATATAGTTTGAGCATATTAATGTGACACAACCAGTTCTCCCGGTGATCAGGGGTGTTAATAAAGTAATCTACCTGATCCAATCTTTTGATCAATCTATATGGGCCAATGAACCGTGCTTTTAATGGTTGTCCCTGTAATGTAACCACTAAACTAATCAAACAACTTCCCTTCCTGGCCCTCGTGCTAACTGACATTGCAAACAGTTTCCTGTCCTCAGGTACTTCCTGCTCCCTTTTAAAACTGTCATTATCACCCACCTCCTCAAAACCCCCACCCTCAACCTCTCTGTCCTTGTAAACTACCACCTCATCTTCACCCTCTCATTCCTTTCCAAAGTCACTGAATGTCTCTATGCCTCCAATCCGTGTTCACCTTTCCCAGAACTCCATGTTTGAACCTTTCCAATCAGGTTTCCACCACACAGCACTGAAACAGCTCGAATCCATGCCGCAAAGGACATTCTCTGTGCCTGTGGGGCACCATTCCGCCTCAGACTTCTTTACCTCCCAGTCGACCACACCATCCTGCAATACCTCTCCTCCACTGTCCAACGGAGTGGGACTGACCTCCCTTGGCTCCATTCAGATCTATCCAATCATAGCCAAAGAATCTCTTGCAATAGCTTCTCTTCTCACCCCATTACCTTTGGAGATTCCCAAGGATCTATCGATGGCCGCCTCTATCCCCCATCTATCAGCTGCCCCTCACTGACATCATCCAATGACATGAGATCAGGTTCTACACGTGTGCTGATGTCACTCATCTCTACATCACCACCACCTCTCTTGACCCCTCCAGTGTTTGTGTTGTCAGCCTGCTTGTCCATTCTAATGCTCTTCTGATTGACCCCCACCCCACCCTGCGTAAACTGCAGCTCATTCAAACTCTGCTGCTGTTTACTCCAAGCATCACAAATTTCCACTCATCCATCATTACTGAGCTCACTGATCTACAATGGCTCCAGGTCCTCTAATGTCCCCATTTTAAAATTCTCATCTCATGTTCAAATCTCTTCAAGGCCTCACCCCTCCCTGTATCTGTAATCTCCTCCAGCCGAACAACCCTCAGAAAACTCTGCATTTCTCCAACTCTGACCTCTTACACATTCCTCACTGTCTTTCTGTCCCATTGCCTGTGCCTTCAGTCACCGGCCCGAAGCTCTGGAATTTCCTCCTTACACCTTTCTGCCAGTCCACATCTCTCCTCCTTTAAGACCCTACTAAAAACCTATGATTTTGACCAAGCTTTTAGTCAGTCATTCTAATTACCCTTCTTTGGCTCAGTGTCAATTTTTGTCTGATTTTTCCATTTATGTTCTGAGATGCACCTTCAGACACTTTCCTACTTTAAAGGTACAGTGTAAATGAAAGGCATTTTTAAATCCCATTGTAACAGACTGGGGAAGCCAGTATTAAAATAATATTTGGGAATAATGAAGTAAAGTCAGAGATCAGCCATGATCTCATTGAATAGCAGAACAGATTCGAGAGGCTAAAAGGCTGATTCCTGTTTCTATGTCCTGAATAGACTTGGACTGAAACACAACTGATGAATGGAAAGTCATGGGAGAACTGGGGAGAAGGCACTGCAACTGGAAACAAGCAGGTGAGCAGAGTTAGAGAGTGGGGGAAGTCTAGGGAGAAAGTACATATAGAACTGGAGCAGGCCATTCAGCCCCTCAAACCCGCTGCACATTTCAGTTAGATCCTGCCTCATCAATTAGTCTCCAATTATCTTGAAGAAATTAATATTTCTTGAAGATATATCCAAATATTAAACTTCAGCCCAGTTACTGGGATAATCAACATCAGCAGAAACAAACCCCAACTATCAGAATGAAAACGGTTCAGTCCTGGATGTGATTAACAACAGCAAAAACAGCAGAATCCAAACTCTGCAGTCACTTGTGAACTCGCTGCTGTCGCAGCAGGTTGATTGAGTGAATCCCCTCCACCACTCAGAGCAAGTGAACGGCCTCTCCCTCGTGTGAACTCGCTCAGTCTCAGCAGATTGATTGACTGAGCGAATCCCCTCCACCATTCAGAGCAAGTGAACGGTCTCTCCCTCATGTGAACACGCTCGGTCTCGGCAGATTGATTGACTGAGTGAATCCCCAACCACTCATGGAGCAGGTGAACGGTCTCTCCCCAGTGTGAACTCGCTGGTGTCTCAGCAGGTTGATTGACTGAGCGAATCCCCTCCCACACTCAGAGCAGATGAACGGTCTTCCCTCAAAGTGAACTCTCTGGTGTGTCAGCAGGTGATTTTTGTTTTTCAAGCTTTTCTCACAGTCAGAACATTTAAAAGGTCTTTTATCAGTGTGAAGAAGTTGGTGTGAATTGTGGTTGGTTAACAAGTGAATCTTTTCCCACACTCATTGCAGGTGAACTGTCTCTCCCCAGTGTGAAACCGCTGGTGTTCAGTGAGTTTAGATGAGTGAGTGAATCCCTTCCCACACATGCAACAGGTGAACGGCTTCTCCCCAGTGTGACTGCGTCGATGAGTCTCGAGTTCAGATGGTTAATTGAATCCCTTCCTACAGTCCCACATTCTCACCGTTTCTCCATGGTGCAGGTGTCTTTGTGTCTCTCCAAGTTGGATGATCAGTTGAAGCCTCATCTACACACAGAACACGTGTATGTTTTCTCTCCTCTGTGAATGGTGTAATGTCTTTTCAGCCTGTGTAACTGGTTAAAGCTCAGTCACAGTCAGTGCACTGGAACACTCTCACTCGGGTGTGGGTGCCTTGCAGTTTTTCCAGTCACACTGATGTTTGAAATCTTTTCCCACAGACAGAACAAACATTTCTTGTTCCACATTCAAAGTCCGATGATATTCAGGTGCTGATGAATCGAATGATTCTTTCAGATCTTGATATGATGCTTGGTTTAAGTTTTCCCGTCTGCTAATCCTTCTCTTCGAATACCCTGTTATAAAGGAGATTATAAAGGTCATCATTCTAAGTGCAGGATAGAAATTCAGAGCAGACAATTCTAGCTTCAATGCAACATTTTTCCTCTTTTGTTCCCCAAAGCTGTAAATCCCCGTCTCACAGCTCTCCCTTCTCCCTGGGCATCCAAACCCATGGCATCATCTGCACGATTTCTTTCCTCTGCTGACAGTTTTCTCCCTCCCTCTACTCTGGCTCGGTTCACTACTCCAGCCCCTGTTTGCTGAGTGAGAAACAAATAACTGAATCAATGATTTTCCCTCCTGCTCACTGGGACCCTGAAGCCCCGCCCACTCTCAGTGCCGGCAATAAGATGGTAACACATGCGCACTGCTCTCCGCTCAAGATGGCGGCGCCTAAACCCTCCCGGCTTCCTTTCCAGAGGTGGCAGCCGTTAACCTGGGCAACCCAGGGATAACCCCGGAGACGCAAATGCTGGAACTGGAGTTTCTTATTTGGGGCTCAGGCCTACACCAGGTGTTTATGAAGCCTACCCACCCGACCGCCAACTTTGACCCGCTGCAAATGCATCTCCCGGAGAACTCCGACACTGCGCATGCTCGAAATACAAGCCAGTACTGCACCTGCGCGCTGTTCTCCTGGAGAAGGAAGAGGGCAGATTCACGATCGCTGGAAATGCCGGGTATCTGTCCCGCCATTGGAAGCTCGAATTAATGCTGACAAATTATATTCTGTGGTCGGGTTGCAATTAAATTTTTGGACTGACCTTCCAAGATGGCTGTGTCTAAGGGAATTATTGGGTGACTGAGGGAGTATGACCATGACTGAGAATCTTTCCGTGTGTACGTGGAGTGGATGGAGATTTTTTCACTGTTAACAATACCCTCGAAGATCCTGATAATGTTGCTGTCAACCAGGCAGTTTGGGAAAAGACAGAGGGATATTTTTGACTGAAGCAGGCCCGGAATGTATGACATACTCAATACTTTTCTCACCCCAGCAAAACCAAAGGACACGCCGCTGAAGGACATTTTGATTAAGCTTGAGCAGCATTACAATCCTAAATCATTGAAGAAATCTATCAGTTTGGAACAAGGAATCAGCTGCCCAATGAGGACATTGGGGAGTTTATTGTGGCCTTCCAAAAGCTGTCACTTCACTGTAATTTTGGAGAATTTCAAGAGCGTGTGTTGTGTGACAGATTTGGTTGCAGATTAGAGGGTGAGCACATTCACAGTAAGTTGATGACATTGCCAAAGGTGAGTTTTGACATAGCTTTTCAAACAGCACTGTCCATGGACATGGCTGAATTTGACTCGAGAGAAGTGAGAGTTAACAACTGTCAGTCATCTGCTGAAGTAAATAAGCTGCAGATGAGTAAGCAGAAGGCCCCAATGATGGCAACTGGTGGTGGTCATGTGGGTGTTGCTGGTTAGAAAACGGGAGGAGGCCATCAGGGGAGTAGCAGTGGTTAAATAAAATCCTGTGACCGGTGCTGAGGCCAACATTGAGCCCAGAATTCTCCTGTTGTGAAGGCAGAGTGCTATAGCTGCAAGAAGAAGTGTTATCTTGCCAAGGCATGTCGCAAGAAGGTCACCGGTGAAAACACAGGCAGGAGGAAACATCATTTACTGCATTCGGTTGTCAAACAGCAGCAGGTTGATGAGGCTTCATTTGAGATCCATGTGATCAGAAGCACAAGGATGTCCAATGAAACTTCACAGAGCATCGTGGTCCAAGTATCGTTGGAAGAAACTCCAGTAAACTGCAGCAACTCACTAAGGCTCCTTCGACAGCACCTTCCAAACCCGCGACCTCTACCACCTAGAAAGACAAGGACAGCAGATGCATGGAGACATCACCGCCTGCAAGTTTCCTTCCAAGCCACACACCACCCTGACTTGGAACTATGTCACCATTGCTTCATTGTCACTGGGTCAAAATCCTGGAACTCCCTTCCAACAACACTGTTGGTGTACCGACATCCCAAGGACTGCAGCAGTTCAAGAAGGAAGCTCACCACCACCACCACCTTCTCAAGGGCAATTAGGTATGCACAATGAATTCTGGCTAAATAAAACATGGAGGTCAACACAGGTGCATCAGTTAGCATAATTTCAGTGCCGCCGTATTGTGAAAAGTTGAGTCAACATCCCCTGGAAAAATGATGAGTAGAGTTACGCAGTTATGGAGGAGAGAATATTCCCCAAATTGGAAGTGTATTGGTTGGCATCACATACAATGAGCAATGTGCACAATTGCCCATCATTGTTGTGAAAGGTGAAAAACCAGCCTTGTTTGGAAGAAACTGGTTTGCAGCATTTAAGTTAAATATGAGCGAGCTTTCTCGTATTGAGCTGAAATTCATATCTCAACATGAACTATCCGAAGGTGTTCAGTGAAATCTGCAAATCAATTCAAGGGTACAAAGCTAACATACAAGCTCAGGAGATTGCAAGGCCAGTGTATTGTCAGCCACATCCAGTACCCTATGCTCTAAGACAGAAGGTGGAGCAAGAACTGAAATGACTTGAGACTGAGAACATTATCTCTAAGGTAGAGCAGAGTAATTGGGCTATTCCCATAGTGGTAGTACCAAAGTCAGATGGTAGTGTCAGAGTATGTGCTGAGTATAAGGTAACCGTCAACAGATAGTGGAATGTAATCCACCCAATAACTTGACAAACATGGAGCATCTGTTCACGACGTTGACAGGAAGCCAGACTTTTTCAAATTTAGATTTGACAAATGCCTATCTGCAGCTTGAGTCAGACGCTGAGTCTGAGTCATTCTTGACTATCATTAAACACATGGGTCTATTTCAGTTTCACAGGCTGCCGCTTGGAAAAGCATGGAGTTCGGATGAAGGAACACAAATGTGAAATGTTTCAAAATTCTGTAATGCACTTGAGTCAGAAAGTAGACAAGAACGGGTTAAATGTTACCAAGTGGAAGATTCAAGCAATTAGAAATGCGCCACACCCTCAGAACACATCTAATCTCAGATCTTTTTTGAACCTCATAATTTACTGCAGTAAATTCATACCAGATCTGGCAACATTGTTGCATCCATTGAATGAACTCTTGAGGAAGGGGTTTCCGTGGAATAGGACAAAGGAGTGTGATAAGGCATTCAAATTGTGTAAAAGTCAACTTGCAGAGGGTGTAATGCTTCTGCATTACGATGTGCTCAAAGAGATTAAACTAGCATGTGATTCCTCTCCATACAGAGCAGTTTTCTTTAGTCGTTCCTGGGATGTGGGCTTCGGACGAAGACGAGTTTCCAGTCACAGCAGATGACATTGGTCGAACAACTCGTAGGGTCTCCGTATTGGCAAAGGTGTTCAAATATAACACAAATGGGTGGGAAACACAGGTACTGGATTTAGAATTCAGGCCATTTCTTATGCATAAGAATGAATTGTCGGTTGATCAAATTTATGTCCCGTGGGGAGCTAGAGTTGTAATCCCTGGAAAGTACATATTGCAGTTGCGATGTGATCTTCGTGAAGATCACTTAGGGATATGTTTGACGAAGAGTCTAGTGAGGAGATATCTTTTGTGGCCATAGTTAGAGAAGGACATTGGAAACATAGTGAAATCATCTGGAACATGTCAAGCAGTGGAAAGGAAGCCGCCGTCGGTACCTTTTCAGCCATGGAAATGACCAGCTAGAGTGTGGCAGAGGCTGCACATAGATTTTACAGAATTCGAAGGACAGCAGATGTTCATTGAGAAAGAGACATTCGAAGTGGGTTGAGGGGTTTCCAACGAATCGAGGAACAACTAGCAAAACGCCAGATATTTTGTGTAGGTTGTTTTCTGCTTATGGGTTCCCAGAGGAAATTGTGTCTGAAAACAGACCTCAGTTTTGTTCAGGAGAGTTTGTACAATTCATGAGAACAAATGGTGTAAAACACACTAGAGTTCCACTGTATCATCCTGCTTCCAAAGGAGCAGCAGAGCGCACAGTGCAGATTGTTAAGCATGCTCTTGTCAAGCAAATGCTGGATATCAATCTGAACAAAAGTCAGTTATCATTGCATCACAGACTGCTGAACTTTCTGTTTATCTATCGTAACACTCCTCACACTGCTACCAGCATAACGCCAGCTGAATTGTTTCTTAGCTGGCAGCCTAGAACGAGGTTTTCATTGCTGAAGCCACATTTAACACTGTTAGTAGAAGAGAAACAATCAAGACAGAAAGAGAGTCATGAGAGAGCTAGAGTGGGAGAAAGAAGTCTGAAGTTGAACCAGAAGGATAGATTGCAGAATCATCATCACAAGTGGTTGAAGTGGTGACCAGTGATAGTGGTAGAAGATGTGGTCCTCGCACATATTTAGTTAAGATGTTTGGTAGTGGAAAGGTTAGGTTTATAGATATAGATCATATTTTACCTTCAGAGGTTCACAAAAAAGAAGGAAGTTGGAAAGAATCAAATGAGTCGAATGAATCAGATAGTTTGGTTATGAGTTGGGCACCAATAGTTACTCAAACAGAAATCATGCCAGAAACTCGTGTAAGAGAAAGTCCGAGGTCAGATCTAAGGCAGATACAGAGAGACATCTCTGATGAAGTGGAAATTTCAATTGTAGCTCAACGTCAAAATCAGCCTCTGTTGGAGAAACCTCTCCTCAGACTCAGTCCAAGATGGGTAACGGTCTTTCCACAAGTTCTGGAAATTTGAGTCAGGATAGAAGGTGCCAGAGAATTGGAGAGTGGAAAATGTGACACCCTTATTGAAGAAATGTATAAGGAGAGTACTAGCAACTGTAGGCCAGTTAGTTTAACATCAGTGGTGGGTAAGATTTTCGAACTAATAGTCAGGGAAAATATCAATTTACACGTCGAGAGGTTCAAGTTAATTAAGGATAGTCGGCATGGATTTGTAAAAGACAGATCATGCATGCCTAATTTAAATGAATTTTTTGATGAAGTAGCAGGGAAGGTTGATGAAGGGAATGTGTTGAATGTTGTTCATACGGATTTTCAGAAAATATTTGACAAGGTCCCACATTAAAGGTTTGCTAACAAAATTGCGGCTCATGGAAAGGGGGGGGGGGTGCTGGGCGGGGTGGGGGGTGGGTCTGTGTCCAATTGCTAAAATAATTGTTTACGGACTGAAAACAGCCAGTCAAAGGAAATGTTTTTTTTTCAAACTGGAGGAGAGTAGACAGCGGTGTTCCCCAAGGGTCAGTGCTGGGACCACTGTTTTTGATTTACTTTATATAAATGACTTCAATCTTGGAGAACAGAGTAGAATATCAACATTTGCTGATGACACCAAACCTGGAGCTGCAGCAAACAGTGAGCATGATATGAACAGCCTGCAACAGGACAGAGATAGGCTAGCAGAATGGACAGAAAGGTGGCAGATGGAAGTTTTTACTGACAAGTGTGAGGTGACGCATTTACCAGAAGGGTTCGGGAGAGGCAATTTAGACGTAATGGCATAGTTCTAAAGAGTGTGCAGAAACAGAGGACCTGGGGTTGCAGGTGCATAGATCTTTGAAGGTGGCAAGACATATTGAGAGAATGGTGAGTAAAGCACATGGAATCTTGGGCTTGAAAGATAGAAGTACTCAGTACAATTATCTTGAACCTCTATAATGCTCTGTTTAGGCCTCAACTGGAGTACTGCGTCTAGTTCTGGTCACAGCATTTCAGGAAGTATGTGATGGTCCTTGAGAGGGTGCAGAGGAGATTTATCCGAATGGTTCCGGGGATGGAGGATTTTAGTTTCTCGGTTAGGTTGGAAGAGCTGGGTTTGTTCTCCTTCGAACAAAGGAGATTGAGGGGTGATTTAATAGAAGTGTACCAGTTTATGACAGGCTTAGATACATTAGACAAGGAAAAACTGTTCCCATCAACAAATCCTACCAGAAGTCAGGGAAACAGATTGCAAGTTGGGTGGGGTGGTGGGGGGGGGGGTGGGGGGGGAAGATGCAGGGGAATATGAGGAAGTCTTGTTTTTACATAGCAAGTTGTAATGACATGGAAGTCACTGCCCACAAAGGTGGTGGAAGCAGAAATGATCAATAACTTCAAGAGGACGACTGAGAAAAAATAGGCTTCAGGGCTGCGTGCATCGACACCTTGCCTTGAGTTATTTTTTTGCCCCACCTCCGCTTTATTTGCTTAAAAACAGCGACATTTCTAACCTTTGTCAGTTCTGAGGAAAGTTCACAGACCTTAAACATTAAAGCTGCTTCCCTCTCCACAGTTGCTGCCAGACCTGTTGGATATTTCCAGAATTTTTTTTCAAATTCCTGTTTTCGAGTCTGATTGCACAACTCCCTGCAGAGCCAGCATGAATCGAAATGTTTCCTTCTGTGCTGCAAATGACTATGACTCTGGTCAGTTCAGACTCACTGATCACAGCTCTCTTCACTGCTCAGCTGCTTCACATTGCTCCCTGTCTCTAAAATTTGTGCTCTAGGTAAAGCTCGAACTCACAGTCTTGGCATTGCTCACTAATAGCACTGCTGTATTAGTACCACACGCTAACCAACTGTGCCACTTGAGCCCCAGTTTAATATATTTAACATGGTGAACTGCAGGCCAGTTAGCCGAACATCAGTGGTCGGGAAAATGCTCTCATCGATGTTTAAGGAAGTCTGAACAAGAACTTAGAAAATCATAGTCTGATCAAACAAAGTTAACATGGTTTTGCGAAATGGTAATCTTGCTTGACAAATTTATTACAGAATTCTGAGGATGTAACTAGAAGGGTAGATAAAGAGGAACCAGGAAATATAGTATAATTGGATTTCCAAAAAGCATTCAGTTAGATACCACAGAAGATTAATGCACTAGATAAAGGCTCATGGAATTGGGCTAATATATTAGCATGCATAGAGGACATAGAACTTAATGGACAGAAAGCAAAGAGTAGGGATAAATGGAGCATCTTCAAGTTGGCAGGCTGTTACCAGTGGAGTGCCCCAAGTAACATTGCTGGGGCCTCAGCTATTTCCAATGCTGAGAGTGATGTGGAAGCAAATTCAGTCCTGGGTTGAAGAGAGAATTGGTCCTCACCATCATAGATGCCAGTCTTTGGACAATTCGATTAAATCCACGTGATACCAAGAGATTGGTAAAGGCACTGGATACAGAAAAGTCCATGGACCCTGAAAAAATCCCAGCTGTCATACTGAAGACCTGTTCTCCAGAACTAGCTGTGTCTTTAGACAAGCTGTTCCAGGACAGTTGTAATATAGACATCTACCCGACAATGGGGAAAATTGCCCATTTATGTCCTGTCCACAAAAATCGGCAGAAATACAATCTGGCCAATTACTGCCACATTAATCTACTCTCAATCATCAGCAAATTTGTGGAAGGTATCATCGACAGTGTTATCAAACAGCACTTACTCAGTAATAAATCACTGACGGATACTCAGTTTGGAATCCACCAGGGGCACTCAATTCCAAACCTCATTACAGACTTGGTCCAAACATTGAAAATAGAGCTGAATTCAAGAAGTGATAGTAACTGCCTTTGCCAGCAAGGTAACAGCAGACTTAGTATGGTATCAAGGAGCTCAAGCAAAACTGGAGGCAATGGGAATCAGGGGGGAAATGCTCCACGAGATGGAGTCCTACCGAACACAAAGGAACATGGTTGTGGTTCTGGAGGCCAATCATCTCAGCCCCAGTACATTGCTGCAGGAGTTACTTGGGCTGATGTCCGAGGCCCAACCATCTTCAGATGCTTCATCAATGAATTTCCCTCCATCATAAGGTCAGAAGTGGGGATGTTCACTGATAATTGCAGAAAGTTCAGTACTATTCTCGACGCCTCAGATTCTGAAGCAGTCCAGGTCCACATGCAAGAGGACCTGGAATATATTCAGGCTTGGGCTGATAAGTGGCAGGTAACATCCACACCACCCAAGTGCCAGGCAATTATCATCTCCAACAACAGAGAATCTAAACATCTCCCCCTGACATTCAATGGCATTATCATCGCTGAATCCCCCACCATCAACATCCTGGGGATCAGCCTTGCCCAGAAACCTGGAACAGCGATAAACATACTGTGGCTGCAAGAGTTGGTCAGGGGCTGGAAATTCTGCAACTCATCTTCTAACTCCCCAAAACCTGTCCACCATCGAGAAGGCGGAAGTCAGGAGTGTGATGGAATATTCTCCACTTGCCTGCATAATTTCAGTCACTACAGCACTCCAGAAGTTCAACTCCAACCAAGACAAAGCAACCTGCTTCATCACCACCCTATCCACCATCTTAAACATTCACTTCCTCCAGTACGATGCACAGTGGTAGAAGTGTGTATCATATACAAGGTGCAGTGCAGCAATTCACCAATGCTCCTTTCACAACTCCTTGCAAACTCGCATCCAGTATCACCTAGAAAGACGAAAGAGTAGATGCATGGGAACAGCACCACCTGCATGCCTCCATCCAAGTCACACAACATCCTGACTTGGAACTATATTGCTGAGTCAAAATCCTGGAACTCCCTCCCTAACAGCACTGTGCATGTATCTCACCATATGGACTTCAGCGGTTCAAGAAGGCAGCTCACTACCACCTTCCCAAGTGCAATTAGGGATAGGAAGTACATTCCAGCATTGCCAGGGACCCTCATATCCCAAGAACGAATAAGAAAAAGAATGGATAATTATCTTACGAAAAAAATGTGCAGAACTGCATGGAAAAGGCGGGTGTGTTGGACCAGCTGAGTTGCTCTTGCAGAGAGCCTGCATTCATATAAAGGGCAGGAACACCTCCTTCTGTGCTGTAACAATTTTATGATTCAATTCTATTCTGTTATATAAAGGAGACATTTTGCTCCAACTACACAATATTCTGGTTAGACCACACCTGGAGTACTGTGTATAGTTTTGGTCTCAGCCCTTTATAAAGGATACACATTGGCCTTGGAAACAGGGCAGTGAAAATTTACCAGAATGGAGCCAAGGCTCTCATGGTTAAATTATGAGGTGCGATTCATTCAAGCAGGCCTGCATTCCTTGGAATATCGGAGATGTCTGGATGATTTGATTGAGTATTTTAGGATTAGGAAATGAATTAGAACATAGAACATAGAACATAGAACAGTACAGCACAGTAGAGGCCCTTCGGCCCACGATGTTGTGCCGAACTTTAACCGACACAAGATCTAAGTAACTACCTACCCTTCATTCTACTATCATCCATGTACCTATCCAAGAGTCACTTAAATGCCCCTAATGTATCTGCTTCTACTACCACCGCTGGCAGCGCATTCCACGCACCCACCACTTTCTGTGTAAAGAACCTACCTCTGACATCTCTCTGAAACCTTCCTCCAATCACCCTAAAATTATGCCCCCTGGTGATAGCGCGTTCCACCCTGGGAAAAAGTCTCTGAATATCCACTCTATCTATGCCTCTCATCATCTTGTACCCCTCTATCAAGTCACCTCTCATCCTTCTTCGCTCCAATGAGAAAAGCCCTGGCTCCCTCAATCTTTCTTCAAATTAGTCGGCGAAATAGAGAGAAACTTCTTTTTTCCCTTGTTGCTTTAAATGTGGTGCGTTGTGTTCTCATCTTGAATCGTAGAATAACGGAATTATAGAAAGTTCAAGGGACAGAAAGAAGCCACTTGGCCCATTGCGTCTGTGTGGCCAAAAATTGATCCACCACTTCTAATCCCACCTTCCAGCATTTGGTTCATAGCCCTGAAGATTATGACACTTGAGATGCATATCTAGACTCCTCTTAAATGAGTCCAGGGTTTCTGCCTCAACTACCCTTTCAGACAGTGAGTTCCAAACCCCCACCACCCTCTGGATGAAAAGATTGTTCCTCATCTATCCTCTAATTTTTCTACCAATCATTTTAAATCTATGCCCCGAGTCATTGACCTCTCTGCAAAAATAAATAGGCCATTCACCTCCACTCTACCCCTCAACATTTTGTACATTTCAATCAGATCTCCCCTCAGCAATCTCTGTTCCAAGAACAACCTCAAAATAAATTAACAACTCCATTTCCCAAAGCATTTCTAAAGATTCACAAAGCTGGAGACTAGATTTTATTCTCATTCCTTTCGATTTTTCGCACTCCCAAGTGCAAATACTTTCCAAAACTGCTTCACGGTTCTTCACCTTGCATCATGCCCAGGGCTGAGGAAGTTCAGTGATGTGGAGATTCTGGACACGTGGCGGCCAAATACAAAGCAGCTGTAAGCAGGAAGGCCACCAGACAAAGTACTGGAAGTAGAGTAAGTGCTGCAATCTGTGTGATGAGGACACCTGGACAAGACCTACCTACAAACGCAGCCTCAGTTACACACAGGCAGAAATAATCAAGGAGGAACAGGAGGAAGGAACAGCAAACATGTCTGCTGCAAAGTTACAAAATGTAAACCACATTGACTCCTAAAGAGTGAACTAACAGCCATATACACCGAGAGTGTATCGGGTGGTAAATGACCGGGTTGGATTTGTCCTGCATTTTGTGTGCAGGACATACCTGAGCAATTTCCACATTGCCATGTAGATGCCAGTATTGTAGCTGTACTGGAACAGCTTGGCTAGGGGAGCGGCAAGTTCTGAAGCACAGGTCTTCAATTCTATTTTCGGAATGTTTTCAGGGCCTTTGCAGTATCTAATGCCTTCCACCGATTCTTGATATCACGTGGAGTGAATCATATTAACTGATGACTGGCATCTGTGATGCTGGCGACATCAAAACGAGGCCAAGATGGAACATCCACTCAGCAGTTTTGGCTGAAGATGGATGCAAATGCTTCAGCCTTGTCCTTTGCACTGATGTGCTGGTCTCCCCCATCATTGAGGATGGGGATATCTGATGTAATCTGATCATGCGTTATCCTCTTTAATACATCCTGAGCGTTCTCTATCCTATCTGATAGATCCTGACCCTTCCTTAAACACTTTGAATCTCCTTTAGCTCATGATCTTCTCTAATATGCTCTGTTATTTCTTTGATATACTCTGAGAATCCCTTACTGTCACTGTACACACTTATAGTCTTTAGATCCTCTGGTTAACATATTAACCCCTTATATTCCCTCTCAGCCTCTATAATCCCCATGTCCTTGTGAATTCACGAAGAAACGCTTCAACTCTCTGAAACTATGAGAAAAGTGTTTTGTAAGCCATGGCACAGATCGATGTGTGTGGAAACGGCTGACTTTACAGCATGTGCAGGAAAATAAAGAGCAAACTTGTGTGTGTGAGAAGCACACAGATAGGGTGTGCCTGGAGCTGCACACTCACTTATTTAGAGATACAGCACTGAAGCAGGCCCTTCGGCCCACCGAGTCTGTGCTGACCATTAACCACCCACAATCCTACACTAATTCAATATTCTTACCACATCCCCACCTATCTATATATTTCCCTACCACCTACCAATACTAGGGGCAATTTATGATGGCCAATTTACCTATCAACGTGCAAGTCTTTGGCATGTGGGAGGAAACCAGTGCATGCAGAGGAAACACACGCCGACAGAGGATGAACTTGCAAACTCCACACAGGCAGCTCCCAGAATTGAACCCAGTTCGCTGGAGCTGTGAGGCTGCGCTGCTAACCACTGCACCACTGTGCCACCCACTTGGGACAAGTAAACAAAAAAAAGGAAACCATTTACGTGAAAGCAGAATATTAAAAACAGACACTGCTGGAAACATTCAGCAGGTCAGGCAGCATCTGTGGAGAGATATTCCTTTCACCAGGATACAATTATCCACTTTGATACTTCACATAGCTCCGATCTTATACTCTCCACATCTCCCTGCAGGAAGTGTTTGGGCTGAAATGATGGTTTTGTAGATTTGAGCAAACAGAGTAAGGCAGCAATACATAACTCCCCCACTGCGGCCTGGGGAAGGATGGAACTCAGATTCAGGAATCTTGGATGTGTTGATAAAAGGAATAAAAGAACACATTCTTCTTCACCACAATAACCATGAGGATGGAATTCAAAACCATGTGTGCAGGTGTAATGGATTCATGGGCCGTCGACTGAACCTCTCAGCCACATCGTCCCAGGAACACGGCTCAGAAAGTTCTCATATTTCCTTCATTCTCATTACAAAGCCCTGGACTCAGAGAGCGCACAGCAAGAAAACTCACTTTTAATTATCAGTCATCAGTGCCAGAATTTAATCTCTATTCGCGTGGTTATGTGGATTTATGTTCCAGTCTTATGAGCGACGGGGTTTCCAATCCCAATGCTGTCATAACTTGTGTTATATCGTCAGAAAAGCTACTTAGATGTAAAGTTGAAAATAAAAGCAGAAGATGTTGGAAATATTCAGCAGGTCTGTTTGCTTTCGTGGAAAGATCATCTTCACTAAAAAGATCTTTGTCGAACAATCCATGTTCGACTATCGCAGCTGATTGAGTGGGACTGTGACTGTATAATGGTGAATACTCTGTGTTGTGGTCACAGCAACACCGATCAAGACAGAGCTTGTTTTATGTCTTAAATCGGCTGCTGTACCTGATAATGGAATGCAGCAAAGAACCAATCTTTACTCCATGAAAATTTATTTCTTCTTGATGGATGAAAACTATTGCCTCCTTTTACATCATCGCACTTACACATGCCTGTGCTTCAGGCTCCAAAATTCAAACCCACCTCTTCTCTCAGATTATTCCTTCCACTATTAATACTGACTTCCTTCCATTTCATTTTACTGCAGCTTCGCCGACTGTAACATTCACTTTCATGTTTTTTTTATAGCCTTTTTTTCTTAAAGCCTTTCTGGGTGACCACCACTAATTCTAAGTTGCACATGCTCCATTCGCACCAATGTTCATTTGGGCCTTGAACTCAGTCCATACATTTTGGTCTAAGTGACCACTCGGCAGACACACACGACAAAAGCAGGGCTACACTGAGGAAGGACAGAGTCGGAATGCTGATAATATTTATTTGGGGAATTTTCTGAGACAAGGGATGTGACTTGAGGAACTGGGTTTTGATTTCGTGGCAGTTGGTGTTTTTCTCATGAACTGTGTTCTTTGATGAAGGAACGGAGACATTTGATGAGGGCAGTGGTAATGTGGTTGCTGTTGTGGAGATGGATTTTCAAAAGTCATTTGGTGAAATACCACATCATCAACTTGTTAGAAAAATTAAAGTGATGGAATTAAAGAACCAGTGACAGCGCGGATACATAATTATCTGAGGGATATAAAACAGAGAATAGCGAGAAGAAAAGAGGACTGATTTCCAGGGTGATGGGGAAAAGCTGGATTGTGGGATTAAACTGACTGATCTTCCAAAGAGCTGGCACAGGCTCAGCGGGTCGAGAGGCTTCCTTCTGTGCTGTAAAATTCACTCATTCCATCATGTAAATTTTCACATCAAATGGGAGATGTAATTAGAACATTAGAACATTAGAACATTACAGCACAGTACAGGCCCTTCGGCCCTCGATGTTGCGCTGACCTGTGAAACCATCTGACCTACACTATTCCATTTTCATCCATATGACTATCCAATGACCACTTAAATGCCCTTAAAGTTGATGAGTTTACTACTGTTGCAGGCAGGGCGTTCCATGCCCCTACTACTCTCTGAGTAAAGATACTACCTCTGACATCTGTCCTATATCTATCACCCCTCAACTTAAAGCAATGTCCCCTCGTGTTTGCCATCACCATCAGAGGAAAAAGACTCTCACTATCCACCCTATCTAACCCTCTGAATATCTTATATGTCTCTATTAAGTCACCTCTCCTCCTCCTTCTCTCCAACGAAAACAACCTCAAGTAATGTAATGTAATGTAATGCAATTCAAGGCTCAAAGACAATGATTCCCAGAATATGTGCAGTCGAAGGCAATTGTATAAAGCATTGTACCGATAATTAAATACAAAGGCACGTTCTTATTGTGTTGTGATGGCTGAGTGGTTAAGGTTTTGGACTTGAAATCCAATGGGGGTTTCCCCGCGCAGGTTCGAACTTTGCTCACAGCGAAGTTGGTATCATTTTCCTCGAGTCGGCTGCTCCATTTGCTGATTAGAAATGTTCAAATGTGTGAACAAAGAAAATTACAGCACAGGAACAGGCCCTTCGGCCCTCCAAGCCTTCGCCGATCCAAATCCTCTATCTAAACATGTCTCCTATTTTCTAAGGGTCTGTATCTCTTTACTTCCTGCCCATTCATGTATCTGTCTAGATACATCTGAAAAGATGCTATCGTGCCCGCGTCTACCACCTCCACTGGCAATGCATTCCATGCACCCACCACCCTCTGCGTAAAGAAATTTCCACGCATATGCCCCCTAAACCTTTCCCCTTTCACTTTGAACTCGTGTCCCCTTGTAATTGAATCCCCCACACTGGGAAAAAGCTTCTTGCCATCCACTCTGTCTATACCTCTCATGATTTTGTACACTTCAAACAGATATTGTGAAGCTGAACAAAAGGTAAGAAATAAACACAAAAATCAGCCTGTTTTTACAACATTTGCCACTACCAAATGCATCTTCCCCTCCCTTCCCCTGTCAGCATTCCGAAGGGATCATGCCCTCCACGACACCCTGCTCCACTCCTCCATTACCCCTACCACCTGGTCCCCATCCCATGGGACCTTCCCCTGCAATCGCAGGAGGTGTAATACCTGCCCATTTACCTCCTCTCTCCTCACTATCCCAGGCCCGAAACACTCCTTTCAGGTGAAGCAGTGATTTACTTTTACATCTTTCAATGTAGTATACTGTATTCGCTGCTCGCAATGTGGTCTCCTCTACATTGGGGAGACCAAACGCAGACTGGGTGACTGGTTTGCTGAACACCCTCCCTCAGTCTGCAAGCAGGACCCTGAGTTTCCAGTTGCTTACCATTTCAACACACACCCCCTGCTCTCATGCTCACATCTCTGTCCTGGGATTGCTGCAATGTTCCAATGAACATCATCTCATTTACCAATTAGGCACACCACAGCCTGCCGGACTGAACATTGAGTTCAATCATTTCAGAGCATCAGTGGCCCCCCATTTTACTTTTAGTTTCAGTTCTTTTTTCTTTTTTACAATTTTTTTTCAATGTTTATTTCATTTCATCTTAGTTTGTTCAGTTTGCTTACCCACTGTTTTTTTTTCATGTTTGTACTTGCTGCTGTTCACCTTTCAGTCCGTTAACAACCTATTTGTTCTAATGCTTTGTCTTTCAACACACCATTAACATATTGTTTGCCTTTGCTCCATGATCTTTTGGTCAGCTTTGTGGCCTTGTCCAATCTACACCTTCTCCTTTATTATCTCTTGCCCCACCCCCGCCTCACTTGCTTATAATCTTTGACATTTCTAATATTTGCTAGTTCCGAAGAAGGGTCACTGACCCGAAACGTTAACTATGCTTCTCTTTCCACTGATGCTGCCAGACCTGCTGAGTGGTTCCAGCATTTCTTGTTTTTATTTCAGATTTCCAGCATCTGCAGTATTTTGCTTTTACAAAAATCAGTCTGCTGGAAATGAAGAAAAGGGAAAAGCAATAGGTGAGCTTCACTGGTGGTCGAATGGTTGGAGTTCAATACACTTAATGCAACGACCTGGGTTCGATTCCTGGCCAAGAAATTGTCAGTTCTTGCTGCCCTGACAACTCACAAACATGATTTCCATTTAAATTGTTTTTTAAAAGCATAAATGGTCAGCACCTCTGGCCTTACTTGTGGAGAGAGGGAAACACAATTAAAGGTTCAGATCAGTGATTATGCACCAGAACTGAAGAATTCAGAGATGTGACAGGTCGATGACAGAGCTCGGAAAGTTAAAGGGAACATGTGAAGGGCTGTGATAAATTACAACACAGAGTAATGTATTGATGAAAGGGAGGGTGGGGCAAGGAAAATATGGGTGGCAGGCAATGGGGCAGCTTTTTCTGCTTGCTGTTCAAACTGCACAAATATCATTCCTGATCAACCAATCACAACTGCTCTGTCAGAGAATCACACTGGACAGAATGACCTCCTTCTGTGCTGTACCTTTCTGTAATTGTATGTTTCCAAACACCACTGCTGCTGCCTTCAAAGTTATTCTACCATCTTACAACACATTGCAGCAAAATACACTTTCCGAATTTGTGCCCTTGACTTTTGACATTATGATTCGAAAGAAATTCAGTGAGAAGTTTTCTTGTCATTTCGATCACCAGCTTTGGAAGCAGACCTGCTGAATGACATTTTAAATGGTGCCAACCCTTCACTGCAGCTCAGCTCATCAAAACATTCACTGTTATCATCGGCCTGTTAGGCATCTTCCTGAGTTACATCTGCTGAACAACATTAGCTTCTCGCAGCTCCGCTTTCTTCACATTGAACGCCAGTGAGAAATTATGCACAGTTTGAAATCTAAGCAACGGGTAAAAGATTGGAAGGAGAGTGTGACTGGGGATAATTGCTAATGGGAACAACTCTTGCACATTCCAGTATTCAGTATCTGGAAGAAGCAGGAAGATGAGATCACAGTGCGTGTTTGTCCTGTTATCTGCAAAATCCATCACTTCTCAATGTCCTCCATCTTTCATTCCCACTCCCTGCTTTCCAGGTAAAGCTGGGTTTCCTGAATCTGGTATGTTCACATGAAGCAACTAATTCACCTGGGAGCTGGAGGAGCAGAAGGATCAGGAGGAAAAGCAGTGAAAGAGGAAGAAGGAGATCCCACATGAAACTGGCAGAATTTGATGTGTGTCAGTTGTTTCTATTGATGTATGACGGCAGTGTGTTGCTTTGCACATTTCACAGGAGCTGCATTGATGAGGTTGGTGCATCTTGGAAATTGAAACTTGTACATCTTCAGCTTTATGCTCTTGTTAACACATTCTGTGCTGTCATTGCCGGGACAAGTCTTTTGTGTTCTAGCTGAACATTGGATTGTTTTAATGAGAAACCAATCTGTGGTGGAAGTGGGCTGAAGTGAAGAAATAGCAAAAGCAGCGTGGAGCAGCTCGCTTGCAGTGAAGTCTGGCAGATTCCCTGGTGCTCCAGTGATGAGAATTCGGTGCTTTTTCCACTGCAGACCTGATTACATTCCCGGTCAGGTGGGATTCTGACCTCTGAAGGAGCCTACATTGTTGAGTCCCATCTTTTTTTTAGTAGGAGAATATTTGTTCTGAACTCTCTTAGCTTCTCCTTGAATGCCTCCCACTGCTCTGACACTGATTTACCTGCAAATAGCTGTTTCCAGTCCTCTTTTAACAAATCAAATCTCCGATGAGTAAAAGTGACCTTCTCACATTTAAAATTTTAACTTTTGGTCTATCTGTATCCTTTTCTAACTACGCTAAATCCAGCTGAATTATGATCACTGCCACTAAAATGCTCTCCCACTGATACCCCTTCCACCTACACAGGTTTTTTCCTAACCACTACGTCCAGAACTGCCCCTTCTCTTGCTGGGTTTGCTCAGCATTGGCTAAAAATTCTCCTGAATGCACTGTAAGAATTTTGCTCCATCTATACTTTATGGACTTCAGAATCTTCAGAATTATACATAAATATTGAATCTTAATTTCCACATTGATAAACATTGGATTGAATTTGATGTAGCTATAAAGCAGTGTCTTTGAGTAACACGAAAGGAAATCGGTATTAAATTAAGTTAAAACTACACTTATCTATCACTGTGTAGTGTGAGGGCACTTCATGATGCAATGATCTCTGCTCAAGGCAATTCTTAAAGAGAACATCCCCTCTTGCATTATTTAACTCTGCTAATATTGCCTGTTGTATTTTCAGATAAAGCTGCACCATGAAACATTTTGATGTCTTGAAAATGTGCAACCTCCCCATATCGCAACTGAACCACTGAACTAATAAGAAAAAAAAAACTACAACCCACACTTGTACACTTGTACATTCCATACCAAAGCATCAGGACAAGTATCGGACTGTTACCAGACCTGGGTTCATCCAGCAGCCCCAGAGGAAGGAGTTTTATTCCAGACAATCACTGAGGAGAGAGGAACAAAGAGAGAAAAGGAGAAAGAGAATGACAGAGAGATCAATAGAGTCTGGAGTAGATGCTGAAAGGAACAGATTCACTCCACAATTCCATATTTTACTTCATTGAGATTGACAGACAGAAAGCAAGAAAAGACACAAAGATGTACATTTAAACAGCGCCTTTCACGTCATCAGGATCTCACAAAGCACTTTACAGTCAATAAAGTACTTTTGAAGTGTGGTTTCTTCTGTAATCTCATGACAGAGAGAGACAGAGAGTTCGACAAAAATACTGATTCAGCAGATGCCAAAATATGATCTTAAGAATTACATCTCAATATGGAAACTTTATTTCCAGGTCTGTAAAAATCTTATTGTTTGTTTGATTCCGGTTCAGTAAATGTAAACCTGAAGCAGAGTGAATAAATTCGCCTCTAATCCCTGATGAAATAGGGACAAAGCTTCCCAAATTCTATCAGGTCACCTTCCAGCATTCTCTGTTCTCGAGGTTTTTCTGTTTGTTTTAACCTCTCCGTTCTGGTAAAAGTTGTGAGTGAACGTTTATTTTCCTGTTCACTGTGAGACCTGGCAGCAGTGGAAACAATTCCAAATGTCCGTGCGATTTGAAATTCTTCTTTTTTTGTTTATTAATTCATTATCTCGATGTGTTTATTATCTTAACCACGAGACTATGATTTCTCGTTCTCTATCTGTTTAAATGTTGCTCAGTAAAAATTTCAATCATCCTCTGCTTTGTAACACACGGGCATTGAATTGCTGAACAGTCTCCGCTCTGGAAAATGCAGAAAGAGACAATCTCGTCTTGTATTATTTTAACCCTGTTATTTTCCTCTGTAACATGTTAAAATAACTCTATACAACTGAAATAAATCAAGTTTATGAAGGTAAAAATCCAGTCACCTCCTCGGGGATCTGAACAACATTGACACACATAGAACGAAACACACAGATTTGTGCACCGAGAGTGAGGGAGGCCTAAACAGAGACAGACAGCCAGAAAGAAAGTGTCTCCAATTTGGCAAATTTGTGTTCCATTTCTAAACGTAAATTTTGAAATGCAAATGAGAAAATCCTGGAGGGATTGAAAGGTGCAGGATTTTATTACCTGTAATTGATGATTGGTTCTGCAGGGACCTGGTTAAACTTTGAAATAATCGGAAAGGTAGACAGCAGGACACGAGCACTCACACAGAATTCACAACAGATTGTTAAGTTTATCATCTTAACCACTCGGCTACAACTGCATGCAATAAAGTATTATGCCTGGTAAATGGAGTTCGGTCAGAAAAGCAACAGCAAAGTTAAAAATAAACTCGCCCAACTTGGGTTGAAGTTTAGTAGAAAAGTAACAAGACTGTGGTTGCTGAAAATCTGAAATAAAAGCAGAAAGTGATGGAAATACTCAGCAGGTTCGCCAGCACCTGTGGAGTGAGAAACAGAGTTAATGTTTCAGGTCAGTGATCTTTCAGCAGATCTCGATGTCACCTCTTCTTCTGCCAAAATTTTTCAATCTGTACTCTCTGGATCTTCAATCCTTCAGCCAATAGAAACAGTTCCTCTTTAATTCTTGGATCTAAACCCTTCATTTAAGCATTCGATCAATTCTCCTCTCTCCTTCTCTGCTCGAAGATGAACAACCCCAGCTTCTCCAGTCTATCCACATATCTGGAATCTCACATTCCTGAATTATATTTTCCAGAAGATTGAAGACGTCAAAAGCAAAAACATTTGATGTTTTCAACACGGCTGCTGAAATAGCCAGAATGTCATGAGCTTCGAATCATTTATAGATCATTTAAAGATGACTTCGAAAAAAAATCACCTCGTGCTAATTTAAAATAACAGTTTAACATTCTGGTTTTGCTCCCCAGGTTGATTGCTTTTCCTCTGTGCAGTTCTGTGCACTCAAGCTGTTCACAGCGTCTTTCACTCAATTTCCTTTCTACCCCTGTCAGAGCAGAAAGTCACCCTCAACGTTGAACATTACAGCTGATTTCTGTTCAAATTTGTGAGCCATTATTAAAGGATCATTCCATGCTACCTCGGTTAATAACAGCCGGTCAAAGCTTTATGTCGCACATGGAAACAGTTACATCAATTATTCACCCATTCCCAACGCCACAGTCAGTGAGACCGGGACAAGCAGCAATATTCTAAACCCACACTCTCCAATCACCCACTGTCAACAGAAAACAACAAGTCAATCAGAGGGTTACTGTACATGCGTGGGACACGGGACACTACAGCCCGGGCCAAACATCCTCATACAATGAGCACAATGAATGAGTCACAAGCAATAGTAACAAGTTTCGAAATCGTTCCCATGTAAAATGTGTTCATGTTATTTAAAGCTGACTGTTCTGTATCTGAAAGTGAGCACCATGGGATTTGTGTTTTTCGTGTTTGTCTGTTAGGTTTGCAATTGAATTTGTGGTGGATATTGAAGAGAATCTCATATCAAAATGAGGACACAACGTAGGTAAACAATAAATCCCAGAACAATTCCTCAGTAAAATGGATTGCAATCTTTGGAAGGAGGTGCAGCTAAAAAGTGGAAGATGGGAATGATGTTATTGATGATTGAGTGGAATGTATTGCATCCTTGGGCTTTTGTTGATCAATTTCCTTTTACATCTTGGAACACAAAAAAAGCTGAGGCACCAGAAGGAAACCAACAGTTATCTCACTTTAATGAGAGATATGGCAACGCCACCGTGGTTTGCCCAGTTACCTCAGTCAATAGAGCATGAGATTCTTAACTTCATGGTCATGGGTTAGAGCTCCATGTTCACTGTGATTGTTTTAAACGTTGTTGCTGCTTTCACGGGCGAATCCCAGCTCTCCATTCCTCCACCACTGTCACCCGCACTCAAACTGTATCTTTCTCCAGCACGCTGTAGTGAATGTCACAATTCCTGATTTACAAGTGTCCTCCGAATCACTGGACATGTGAGAGACAAGTCTGTAGATGCAGCCTAATGTACAGTAAATGATAATACTTTGAAAGTGGGAAGTTCCAGTGCAGCTTTTGTACAAAACAAAAAACGTCTCTGTCACAGAATGAGAATGGTCACTTCCTGGGGGACAAATAGCATCGGATCCACGTCTAAAAGGATTCCAATGACAATGATCGGATTCATTCGATTCAGGGAGAAAAACTCGGAAACTCATCCTGAACTTCATTTACATGCAGATGAGCTTTGAGGAAAGATTGGATAAGGCTGAGTTTGTATTCCTTGGGACAGAGGAAGTTAAGGGGAGATGTAATGGAGGTGTATAAAATTATGAGGGACCTGTTTCTCAATAGACAGGCCAGAATGAGGTTTTCATTGCTGAAGCCACATTTAGCACTGTCAGTAGAAGAAAAACAATCAAGACAGAAAGAGAGTCATGATCGGGGTAGCGTGGGAGAAAGAATTCTGAAGTTGAACCAGAAGGTGAGAGTGAAGATTCATCATCACAAGTGGTTGAAGTGGCGACCAGGAAGAGTGGTGGACGATGTGGTCCTCGTACATATTTAGTCAAGATGTTTGGTAGTGGAAAAGTTAGGTTTGGACATATAGTTCAGTTTTTACCTTCAGAGGTTCGCAAAAAAAAGAAGGAAGTTGGAAAGAATCAAATGTGTCTGATAAATCAGATAGTTTTGTTACGAGTTGAGCACCAATAGTTACTCAAACACAAATCATGCCAGAAACTTGTGCAAGAAAATGTTTGAGTTCAGATCCAAGGCACAGTTAGAGAGACATGTCTGATGAAATGGAAATTTCAAATGTAGCTCAAGGTCAAAATCAGCCTCTGTTGGAGAAACCTCTCCTCAGACTCAGTCCAAGATGGGTCAAGGTCTTTCCACAAGTTCTGGAAATTTGAGTCAGGATAGAAGGTGCCAGAGAAGGTGCCAAGAAATGTGTAAGGTCAGTCGTCGCAATTACAGGCCAGTTGGTTTAACATCAGTAGTGGGTATGATTTTCGTAACAATAGTCAGGGAAAATATCAATTTACACGTAGAGACGTTCGAGGTAATTAAAATAACCAGCATGGATTTGTAAAAGACAGATCATGCATGACTAATTTAATTGAATTTTTTTGTGAAGTAAAGGAGAATTTTGATAAAGGGAGTGTGCTGAATGTTGTTTATATGGATTTTAATAAAATATTTGATAAGGTACCACATTAAAGGCTTGTTAATAAAATTGTGACTCGTGGAATAGGACGGTCAGTGTCCAGTTGGATAAAATATTGGCTTAAGGACTGAAAACAACAAGTCAAAGAAAATGGTTGTTTTTCAGACTGCAGGATGTTAGATAGTGATGTTCCCCAAGGGTCAGTGCTGATTTTTGTTCTTCATGTAAATGACGTGAATCCAGGAATAGATAGCACAATTTCAAAATTTGATGATGACACCAAACTTGGAGCTGCAGCAACCAGTGAGCATAATATGAACAGCCTACAACAGGCCATAGATAGGACAGTAGAATGGACAGAATGGTGGCAGATAGAATTTTATCCTCACAAGTGTGAAGTGATGCATTTTGACAGAAGAATTAAGAAGAGGCAATGTAGACATAATAGCATAGTTCGAAAGAGCGTGCTGGAACAGAGTGACCTGGGAGTGCTGGCGCATAGATCTTTGAAGGTGGCAAGATATACTGAGAGAATAGTTAGTAAAGCATAAGGAATCTTAGGCTTAATAAAAAGAAGTACTCAGTACAATTATGGTGAACCTTTATAAAGCTCTGGTTATCCACAACTCTGTCCTGCTCTTGTCACCACATTTCAAGAACGATATAGGTAGGGGAGGTCCTTAATGAATCCTTTGCTTCAGTATTCACTTGTGAGAGGGACCTTGTCGTTTGTGAGGACAGCGTGGAACAGGCTGATATGCTCGAACAGTTTGATGTTAAGAAGGAGGATGTGCTGGAAATTTTGAAAGACATGATGATAGATAAGTCCCCAGGGCCATAAGGGATATACCCAAGGTTATTACAGGAAGCGAGGGAAGAATTTGCCTTGCCATTGGCGATGATTCAGTTTAGTTTAGAGATACAGCATTGAAACAGGCCCATCGGCCCATCGAGTCTGTGCCGACCATCAACCACTCATTTATACTAATCCTACACTAATCCCATATTCCTACCACATCCCCACCTGTCCCTATATTTCCCTATCACCTACCTATACTAGGGGCAATTTATAATGGCCAATTAACCTATCAACCTGCAAATGTTTGGCATGTGGGAGGAAACCGGAGCACCCGGAGGAAACCCACGAACACACAGGGAGAACTTTGATGATCTTTACGGCCTCACTGTCCACTGGAGTGGTACCAGATGATTGGAGGGTGGCAAATGTTATTCCCTTGTTCAAGAAAGGGAATAGGGATAACCCTGGGAATTACAGACCAGTCAGTCTTACCTTGGTGGTGGGCAAATTATTGGAGAGGATTCTGAGAGACAGGATTTATGATTATTTGTCAAAGCATAATTTGATTAGAGACAGTCAGCATGGCTTTGTGAGGGGCAGGTCATGCCTCACAAGCCTTATTGAATTCTTTGAGGATGTGACAAAACACATTGATGAAGGAAGAGCAGTGGATGTAGTGTATATGGATTTTAGCACGGCGTTTGATAAGGTTCCCCATGGTAGGCTCATTCAGAAAGTAAGGAGGCATGGGATACAGGGAAATTTGGCTGTCTGGATACAGAATTGGCTGGCCCATAGAAGACAGAGTGTGGTAGTAGGTGGAAAGTATTCAGCCTGGAGCTCGGTGACCAGTGGTGTTCTGCAGGGATCTGTTCTGAGACTTCTGCTCTTTGTGATTTTTATAAATGACTTGGATGAGGAAGTGGAAGGTTGGGTTAGTAATTTTGCCGATGACACAAAGGTTGCTGGAGTTGTGGATAGTGTGGAAGGCTGTTGTCGGTTGCAACGGGACATTGACAGGATGCAGAGCTGGGCTGAGAAGTGGCAGATGGAGTTCAACCTGGAAAAGTGTGAAGTGATTCATTTTGGAAGGTCGAATTTGAATGCAGAATACAGGCTTGAAGACAGGATTCTTGGCAGTGTGGAGGAACAGAGGGATCTTGGGGTCCATGTCCATAGATCCCTCAAAGGTGCCACCCAAGTTGATAGGTTTGTTAAGAAGGCTTATGGTGTGTTGGCTTTCATTAACAGGGGGATTGAGTTTAAGAGCAGCGAGGTTATGCTGCAACTCTATAAAGCCCTGGTTGGACCACCCTTGGAATATTGTGTTCAGTTCTGGTCGCCTCATTATAAGAAGGATGTGGAAGCTTTAGAGAGTTTGCAGAGGAGATTTACCAGGATGCTGCCTTGACTGGAGGGTATGTCTTATGCAGAAAGGTTGAGGGAGCTCGGGCTTTTCTCATTGGAGCGAAGAATGATGAGAGGTGACTTGATAGAGGTGTATAAGATGATGAGAGGCATAGATAGAGTGGATAGCCAGAGACTTTTTCCCAGGGCAGAAAGGGCTATCACCAGGGGGCATAATTTTAAGGTGACAGGAGGAAGGTTTAGAGGAGATGTCAGAGGTAGGTTCTTTACACGGAGAGTGGTGGGTGCGTGGAATGCACTGCCAGCGGTGGTAGTAGAAGCAGATACATTAGGGACATTTAAGCAACTCTTGGATAGGTACATGGATGATAGTAGAATGAAGGGTATGTAGGTAGTTTGATCTTCGAGTAGGTAAAAGTGTGGGCACAACATCGTGGGCCGAAGGGCCTGTACTGTGCTGCACTGTTCTATGTACTATGTTCTATTATATGAGGGTCCTTGAGAGGGTTCAGAGGAGATTTAGCAGAAGGGTTCCAGGGATGGAGCAATTTAGTTACAAGGTTAGGTTCGCATCCGCAGTATCTTGCTTTTATTTTAGGTTGGCAGAGCTGGGGTTGTTCTCCTTAGAACAAAAGAGATTGAGGGGAGATTTAATGGAAGTGTACCAGATTATGACAGGCTTGGATAAGTTAGACAAGGAAACATTGTTCCCATTAACAGACTGCACAAGGAGTAGCGACCACAAATTGCCAGTTCTGTGGAAAAAAAGGATGTGAGGGAGTATGAGGAAGCACTGTTTTTATATTTCAGGTGATAATGACCTGGAACTCGCTGCCCACAAGAGTGGTGGAAGCAGAAATGATCAATGCCTTCAGGAGGAATTCTGAGAAAAGCAGACTTGCAGGGCTATGGGCATCGAGCCTGACTGCGTTGCTCTGTGCAGAGATGGCATGGACCGAGTTGTCTCCTTCTCTGCTGGAAATAACTATGAAGTTTTGCAGTGCTCTCACCGCACGTGGCTCCTGTTCCTTTGATGTCACATCACAGTTTTATTGTTCTCCTTCTTCTGGCCAGTTCAGACGAACGAATGACTGCTCTCTGCACAGGACAGCTGTTGCTCATTGCTCCCCGTGTCTAAAATTTTGTGCTCCAGGTGAGGCTCGAACTCACAACCTCGGCATAGCTCATTAATTGCACTGCTGTATAAGTACCACGCGCTTACCGATTGCGCCACAGGAGCCACATTACTCAATGTGTAGTATGGGGAATTACAGCCAAGTTAGCTGAACATCAGTCGTCTGGAAAATGTCCGAATCTATCATAAAGGAAGTATTAACAAGCACTGGGAAAATCATTCTCTGATCAAACGAAGTCAACATGTTTTTACCGAATGGAAATCTTGATTGACAGATTTATTCCAGAATTCTGAGGATGTAACTGAAAGGACAGGAATGTAGTATAATTGGATTTCCAAAAGGCATTCGGTAAGATACTATCGAAGATTAATACTCTAGATAAAGGCTCATGGAATCGAAGTAATATATTAACATGCAAGGAGGACTTGGATGTTAACAGACAGAAAACAACAAGTAGGGATAAATGGAGCATTTTCAAGATATCAGACTGCAACTCGTGGAGTGCCTCAAGGATCAGTGCTGGGGCCAAAGCTTTGTCCAATACCGAGTGTGTGGTGGAAGCGGATTCGGTCCTGGGTTGAAGAGAAGATTGGTCCTTATCATCATTGATGCCAGCCTCGAGAGAATTCCATTAAATCCACGTGCTATCAAGAGACGGGTGAAAGCACTGAAGATAGAAAACACGATGGGCCCTGACACAATTCCAACTGTCATACTGAAGATCTGTGCTCTCGAACCAGCTGTGGCCTGAGAGAAGCTGTTTAAGTTCAATTGCAAAAAGCACATCTTCCTGACAATGCGCAATTTGCCCAGCTATGTCCTATCTACAAAAATCGGGAAAAGTCCAATCCGCCCATTAACTACCCCATCAGTCTACTCTCAATCATCAGCAAAGTTGTGGAAGGTATCGTTGACAGTGCTATCAATAAACACTTACTCAGTAACACATCGCTGACCGATGCTCAGTTTGGGTTCCACCAGGGGCACTCAATTCCAGACTTCATTACAACCTTGACCAAACATGGAAAATAGAGCTGTATTCAAGAGGTGACAGTGACTGAAATTGACATAAAAATAACATTAGACCTTGTATGGGATCAAGGAGCCCGAGCTAAACTGGAGGCAATGGGAAAGAGGGGGAAAATGCTCCATGAGATGACGTCTCACCTAACACAAAGGTATGTACCAGGGGGAGTGTTTGCTCGAGTGGTAGGGGGGGGATTGAACTAAAATGGCAGGGGGATTGGAAACTTTGCAAGGAGTCAGAGGAAGGGGGATCAAGGACAAGAACAAAAGACATTAAAGGGAATAAGAAAAGTGATAGGCAGAGAAATCAAGGGCGTGAATCAAACAGGGCCACAGTGAAAAATAGTGGGAAGGAGACAAGCAACGTAAAAAAGACAAGCCTTAAGGCTTTGTGACTTAACGTGTGGAGTATTAACGATCTTCTTCTTTGGCCTCCTTGTCTTGGGAGACAATGGGTAAGCGCCTGGAGGTGGTCAGTGGTTTGTGGAACAGCGCCTGGAGTGGCGAAAAAGGTCAATTCGAGAGTGACAGACTCTTCCACAGGTACTGCAGATAAAATTGGTTGTCGGGGCTGTTACGTAGTTGGCTCTCCCCTTGCACTTCTGACTTTTTTACTGCCAACTGCTAAGTCTCTTTGACTCGCCACACGTTAGCCCCGCCTTTATGGCTGCCCACCAGCTCTGGAGATCACTGACAACTGACTCGCACGACTTGTGATCCATGTCACAGGACTTCATGTCGCGTCTGCAGACATGTTTAAAGCGGAGACATGGACGGTTGGTGGGTCTGATACCAGTGACGAGCTCACTGTACAATGTGTCCTTGTGGATCCTGCCATCTTCCATGCAGCTCACATGGCCAAGCCATCTCAAGTGCCACTGGCTGAGTAGGGTGTATAAGTTGGGGATGTTGGCCGCCTCGAGGACTTCTGTGTTGGAGATCCGATCCAGCCACTTGAAGCCACGGATTCTCCGGAGGCAGCGATGATGGAATGAATTGAAACTTCGCTCTTGGCTGACATACGTTGTCCAGGCCTCGTTGCTGTCGAGCAAGGTACTGAGGATACAGGCTTGATACACTTGGAACTTTGTGTTCCGTGTCAGTGCGCCATTTTCCCACACTCTCTTGGTCAGTCTGGACATAGCAGTGGAAGCCTTTCCCATGCGCTTGTTGATTTGTGCATCGAGAGACAGGTTACTGGTGATAGTTGAGCCCAGGCAGCTGAACTCTTGAACCACTTCCAGAGCGTGGTCGCCAATATTGATGGATGGAGCATTTCTGACGTCCTGTCCCAAGATGTTCGTTTTCTTGAGGCTGATGGTTCGGCCAAATTCGTTGCAGGCAGCCGAAAACCTGTCGATGATACTCTGCAGACACTCTCCAGTGTGAGATGTTAATGCAGCATCGTCAGCAAAGAGGAGTTCCCTGATGAGTACTTTCCGAACTTTGGTCTTCGCTCTTAGACGGGAAAGGTTGAACAACCTGCCCCCTGATCTTGTGTGGAGGAAAATTCCTTCTTCTAAAGACTTGAACACATGTGAGAGCAGCAGAGAGAAGAAGATCCCAAACAGTGTGGGTGTGAGAACACAGCCCTGTTTCACGCCACTCAGGATAGGAAAGGGGTCTGATGAGGCACCGCTATGCTGAATTGTGCCTTTCATATTGTCATGGAATGAGGTGATGATACTTAGTAGCTTTGGTGGACATCCGATCTTTTCTCGTAGTCTGAAGAGAGCACGTCTGCTGACGGGGTCAAAGGCTTTGGTGAGATCAATGAAAGCAACGTAGAGGGGCATCTGTTCACAGCCTTTCTCCTGTAGCTGACGATGGGAGAACAGCATATCAATGGTAAATCACTCTGCTCGAAAGCCACACTGTGCCTCAGGGTAGACATGCTCGGCCAGCTTCTGGAGCCTGTTTGAAGGGACTCGAGCGAAGACTTTTCCCACTGTGCTGAGCAGGGATATTCGATGGTAGTTGTTGCAGTCACTGCATTCACCTTTATTCTTATAGAGGTGATGATATTGGCATCGCGCATGTCCTGTGGTACTGCTCCCTCGTCCCAGCACAGGCAAAGCATTTCGTAGAGTGCTGAGAGTATAGCAGGCTTAGCACTCTTGATTATTTCAGGGGCAATGCCATCCTTCCCAGGGGCTTTTCCACTGGCTAGAGAATCAATGGCATCAGTTCCCATTTTGTTTGCTGTACGTCCAGCTCATCCATGACTGGCGGAGACTGGGCTGCATTGCGGGCGGTCTCAGTGACAACATTTTCCCTGGAGTGTAGTTCTAGGTAGCGCTCCACCCAGAGGTCCATTTGCTTGCGTTGGTCAGTGGTTCTGTACCCGATTTAGATTTGAGGTGGCGATCTTCTTGATGGTTGGCCCAGAAGCTCTCTTAATGCCATCATACATATCTCTGATGTTTCTGGTGTCGAAGGCCAGCTGAATATGGCTGCATAGGTGTTGCCAGTAGTCATTTGCTCAGCGCCTAGCTGTTCTTTGTGCAGCGTTTCTGGCTGCTTTAAGTGCTATGGATGTCAGCTCGATGGGGGCTTTCTTGTCGTTCAACATTGCAATGCACTTCGCGGCTGTGACAGGTGCCAGCTCTTCAAACTGAGATTGAAACCAGTCTGCATTCAGCTTCACACGTTTTCCATAGGTGGTCATAGCTGACTCATAGATGGCATCTCTGATGTGGACCCACTTGGTCTCTGCATCAACTGCAGGAGTGTTTTGAAGGGCTTTTTCAAGTGAATTTAGAAATTTATGTAACAGCTGTGGATAAGAAATTCTGCTCGTGTTGATGTGTGAGTGGCTCTTCTGCTTGGAGTGATGCAGCTTCTTTGGTTTGAGTCTAACCTTGCTGCACACCAGGGAATGGTCGGTATGAGCAATAAAGTGGATGAATTAATTGTGCAATTGGATGTAAACGGGTATGATATAGTTGGGATTACGGAGACAGGGCTGCAGGCTGACCAGAGATGGGAAACGAACATCCAGGGTTATTTGAAAGAAAAACAAAAAATGCTGGAAATACTCAGCAGGTCTGGCAGCATCTGTGGAGAGAGAAGCAGAGTTAACGTTTCAGGTCAGTGACCCTTCTTCAGAACTGGCAAATATTAGAAATGTAAAAGGTTAGAAGCAAGTAAAGTGTGGGTGGGGCAAGAGATAATAAGTAGAAGGTGTAGATAGGACAAGGTCACTGAATAGTTGTCCAGAAGGTCATGGAGCAAAGATATGTTAATGGTGTGTTGAAAGACAAAGCATTCGTACAGAAAGGGTGTAAACAGACTGAAAATTGAACAGCCGCAAGTGCCAACATGAAAAAAACAATGCGTTAGCAAAATGTCTTGCTGCAATTATACAGGGCTTTGGTGAGGCCACACCTGGAATACTGCATAGTTTTGGTCTCCATATCTGAGGTAGGATGTTCTTGTTATAGAGGGAGCGCAACAAAGGTGTACCAGACTGAATTTTGGGATGGCGAGACTGACATGTGAGAGATTGAATTGGTTAGGATTATATTCGCTGGAGTTCAGAAGAGTGAAGGGGCGGGGGTGGGGGTTTGGGGGCTGGATCTCATAGAAACCTATAAATTTCTAATAGGCCTTGACAGGGTAGTTGCAGGAAGGATGTTCCCAATGGTGGGGGAGTCCAGAACCAGGGGTCATAGTCTAAGGATACGGGGTAAACCATTGCTCAGTGATGCTCAGTTTGGGTTCTGCCAGGGCCAATCAGCTCCTGACCTCATTACAGCCTCGGTTCAAACATGGACAAAAGAGGTGAACTCAAGAGGTGAGGTGAGAGTGACTGCCCTTGACATCAAGGCAGCATTTGGCCGAGTATGGCATCAATGAGCCCTAGCAAAACAGAGGTCAATGGGAATCAGGGGGGAAAATCCTCCGCTGGCTGGAATCATACCAAGAGCAAAGGAAGATGGTTGTGGCTGTTGGAGGTCAATCATCTGAGCTCCAGGACATCACTGCAGGAGTTCCTCACGCTAGTGTCCTAGGCTCAACCATCTTCAGCTGCTTCATCAATGGCCTTCCTTCAATCATAAGGTCAGAAGTGGGGATGTTGGCGGATGATTGCACAATGTTCAGCACCAATCGAGACTCCTCAGATACTGAAGCAGTCCGTGTAGAAATGCAGCAAGACCTGGACAATATCCAGGCTTGGGCTGATAAGTGGCCAGTAACAGTCCTGCCACACAAGTGCCAGGCAATGACCATCTCCAACAAGAGAGAATCTAACCATCTCCCCATGACATTCAACAGCATAACCATCGCAGAATCCCCAACTATCAACATCCTAGGGGTTACCATTGACCAGAAACTGAACTGGAGTAGCCATATAAATATTGTGGCTGCAAGAGCAGGTCAGAGGCTAGGAAGCCTGAGGCGAGTGATGCACCTCCTGACTCCCCAAAGCCTGTCCACCATCTACAAGGCATAAGTCAGGAGTGGGATGGAATACTCTCCACTTGCCTGGATGGCTGCAACTCCAACAACACTCAAGAAGCTGGACACCATCCAGGACAAAGCAGCCCACTTGATTGGCATCCCATCTGCAAACATTCACTCCCTCTACCACCGACGCACAGTGGCAGAGGTGTTTACCTTTCTTGAGTTGGCTGCTCACTTTGCTCGTTGGAAATGTTCAAATGTCTCAGTATCAATCAGAGATCGAGGATTTGTCGTGAACTGAACAAAAGGCAAAAAATGGGTGAGAAATAAACAAACAAATCAGCCTGTTGAAGGGGAAGAAATGGGAAAAGCAGCTAATATTAAAAGGCGTGGGCGAGCTTCACTGGTGTTCGAGTGGCGTGGGCTCAATGCATTCACTCTCGCGTTCTGGGTTTGATTCCTGGTCAGAAAGTAATCAGTTCTGTTACTGCTATGACAACTCTCACAAACGTGACTGGCATTAAAAGAAACAGCAAATGGTCCGCAACTCTGCCGGTCATAGATTTATACAGCAGAAAAACACGCCCTTTGGCCAATTGTGTCTGTGCTGGGAATGAAGCACCTAATTATTCTAATCCCATTTTTCAGCACTTGGTCCGTAGCCTTGTATTCTCTGCCATTTCAAGTGCTCATCGAAGTACTTGGTAAATGTTGTGAGGGTTCCTGCCTCTTCCAATCCTTCAGGCAGTGTTGTCCAAATTCCAACCGCCCTCTGAGTGAACTTTTTCCCTCAAATCCACTCTGAACCTCCTGCCCCCTACCTTCAATCTATGCCCCCTGGTTATTGACTCCTCCGCTAAGGTAAAAGTTTCTTCCTATCTAACCTATCAATGCCCCTCATACTTTTGTATACCTCAATCATGTCCCCCTTCAGTCTTCTCTGCTCTAAGGAAAATAACCAGAGCCATTTCAGTCTCTCTTCATAGCGGAAATGCTCCAGGTCAGGCAACATCGTCGTGAATCTCCTCTGCACCCTCTCCAGGGCAATCACATCCTTTCTATAGTGTGCTGCCCAGAGTACTGTGCACAGTACTCCAGCTGTGGCCTAACTAGCGTTTGATACAGCTCCATCATAACCTCCCTGCTCTTATATTCTATGCCTCGGCTGATAAAGGCAATTATCCCATATGCCTGCCGAACCACCTCATCTACCTGTGCTGCTGCTTTCAGTGATCTATAGACAAGTACACCAAGGTCCCTCTGACCGTCTGTATTTCCTGGGGTCCTACCATCCATTGTATATTCCCTTGCCTTGTTAGTCCTCCAAAAATGCATCACCTCACACTTATCAGGATCAAATTCCATTTGCCACTGCTCTGCCAATCTGACCAGCCCCTCTATATAGTCCTGTAATCTAAGGCATTCCTCCTCACTATTTATGACGCCACCAATTTTCGTGTCTTCTGCGAACTTAGTGATCACACCTCCTGTGTTCATGTCTAAATCATTAATGTACACTGCAAACAGCAAGGGTCCCAGCACTGATCCCTGCGCTACACCACTGGTCACAGGCTTCCACTCACAAAAACAACCCACGACGACCACCCTCTGCCTCCTGCCACTAAGCCAATTGTGGATCCACTTTGCCAAATTTCCCTGCATCCCATGGGCCTTTACCTTCTTAACCAATCTCCCATGCGGGACCTTATCAAAAGACTTACTAAAGTCCATTTGACTACATCAACTGGTTTACCCACATCTACACATCTAGTCACCACCTCAAAGAATTCAATCAGGTTAGTTAGACACGATCCCCCCCCCCCCCACCCCCCACCCCCCAACCCCTCGCCCTTACAAAGACATGTTGACTATCTCTGGTTAATCCCTGCCTCTCCAAGTGGAGATTAATCCTGTCCCTCAGAATTTCTTCCAATAGTTGCCCAACCACTGATGTTAGACTCACCAGTCTGTCATTACCTGGTTTATCCCTGGGACCCTTCTTGAATAAAGGTACCACATTCGCTGTCCTCCAATCCTCTGGTATGTCTCCTGTGGCCAGAGAGGATCTGGAAATTTGTGTCAGAGCCCCTGCTATCACCTCCCTTGCCTCACATCATAGCCTGGGATACATCTCATCTTGGCCTGGGGATTTATCAAATTTTAAGCCCGCTAAAACAGCTAATGATTCCTCCCTTTCAATGTTAATATGTTCAAGTATATCACAATCTCCCTCCTTGATCTCTACACCCACATCATCCTTCTCCATAGTGAACACAGGTGAAAAGTAATCTTTTAAAACCTCACCTATAACCTCTGGCTCCACACACAGATTGCCACTTTGGAATGTGGTTTAGATTAGAGATACAGCACTGAAACAGGCCCTTCAGCCCACCGAGTCTGTGCCGACCATCAACCACCCATTTATACTAATCCTACACTAATCCCATATTCCTACCAAACACCCCCATCTGTCCCTATATTTCCCTACCACCTACCCTTACTAGTGACAATTTATAATGGCCAATTTACCTACCAACCTGCAAGTCTTTTGGCTTGTTGCGCTCCCTCGACAGCAAGAACATCCTACCTCAGATAAGGAGACCAAAACTACACAGTATTCCAGGTGTGGCCTCACCAAGGCCCTGTATAATTGCAGCAAGACATTCATGCTCCTGTACTCGAATCCTATCGCAACGAAGGCCAACATAACATTTGCATTTATTTGAACACCTGTCGCACCTGCATGCTTACGTTTAGTGACTGGTGTATGAGAACACCCAGGTCTCATTGGATATTCTCCTCTCTCAGTTTATAGGCATTCAGATAATAACCTGCCTTCCTGCTTTTGCCACCAAAGTGGATAACCTCACATTTATTCACATTATACTTCATCTGCCATACATTAGTTTGTTCAGTTTGCTTACCCACTATTTTTTTCATGTTGGCAATTGCGGCTGTTTAATTTTCAGTCCATTAACACCCTTTCTGTCCGAATGCTTTGTCTTTCAACACACCATTAACATATCTTTGCTCCATGACCTTCTGGTCAGCTATTCTGTGGCCTTGTCCGATCTACACCTTCTCCTTGTTATCTCTTGCCCCACCCACACTTTACTTGCTTATTACCTTTTACATTTCTAATATTTGCCAGTTCTGAAGAAGGGTCACTGACCTGAAAAGTTAACTCTGCTTCTCTCTCCACAGATGCTGCCAGACCTGCTGAATATTTCCAGCACTTTTTGTTTTTATTTCAAATAACCCTGGATGCTCGTTTCCCATCTCTGGTCAGCCTGCAGCGATGTCTCTGTAATCCCAACTATATCATACCCGTTTACATCCATTTGTGCAATTAATTCATCCACTTTATTGCTAATACCGACCATTCCCTGGTGTGCATCAAGGTTAGACTCAAACCAAAGAAGCTGCATCACTCCAAGCAGAAGAGCTACTCGCACATCAACACGAGCAGAATTTCTTATCCACAGCCCCCATCGAGCTGACATCCGCAGCACTTAATGCAGCCAGAAACGCTGCACAAAGAACAGCCAGGCGCTGAGCAAATGACTACTGGCAACACCTATGCAGCCATATTCAGCTTGCCTCCGACACCGGAAACATCAGAGATATGTATGATGGCATTAAGAGAGCTTCTGGGCCAACCATCAAGAAGATCGCCCCCTCAAATCTAAATCGGGACACAATCACTGACCAACGCAAGCAAATGGACCTCTGGGTGGAGCGCTACCTAGAACTACAATCCAGGGAAAATGTTGTCACTCAGACCGCCCTGAATGCAGCCCAGTCTCTGCCAATCATGGATGAGCTGGACGTACATCCAACAAAATCGGAACTGATGCCATTGATTCTCTAGCCAGTGGAAAAGCCCCTGGGAAGGATGGCATTGCCCCTGAAATAATCAAGAGTGCTAAGCCTGCTATACTCTCAGCACTCTACGAAATGCTTTGCCTGTGCTGGGACGAGGGAGCAGTCACACAGGACATGCGCGATGCCAAAATCATCACCCTCTATAAGAACAAAGGTGAATGCAGTGACTGCAACAACTACCATTGAATATCCCTGCTCAGCATAGTGGGAAAAGTCTTCACTCGAGTCCCTTCAAACAGGCTCCAGAAGCTGGCCGAGCGTGTCTACCCTGAGGCACAGTGTGGCTTTCGAGCAGAGTGATTGACCATTGATATGCTGTTCTCACGTCGTCAGCTGCAGGAGAAAGGCTGTGAACAGATGCCCCTCTACGTTGCTTTCATTGATCTCACCAAAGCCTTTGACCTCGTCAGCAGACGTGGTCTCTTCAGACTACGAGAAAAGATCGGATGTCCACCAAAGCTACTAAGTATCATCACCTCATTCCATGACAATATGAAAGGCACAATTCAGCATAGCAGTGCCTCATCAGACCCCTTTCCTATCCTGAGTGGCGTGAAACAGGACTGTGTTCTCGCACCCACACTGTTTGGGACCTTCTTCTCCCTGCTGCTCTCACATGCGTTCAAGTCTTCAGAAGAAGGAATTTTCCTCCACACAAGATCAGGGGGCAGGTTGTTCAACCTTTCCCGTCTAAGAGCGAAGACCAAAGTACGGAAAGTACTCATCAGGGAACTCCTCTTTGCTGACGATGATGCATTAACATCTCACACTGGAGAGTGTCTGCAGAGTATCATCGACAGGTTTTCGGCTGCTTGCAACGAATTTGGCCTAAGCATCAGCCTCAAGAAAACGAGCATCTTGGGACAGGACGTCAGAAATGCTCCATCCATCAATATTGGCGACCACGCTCTGGAAGTGGTTCAAGAGTTCAGCTGCCTCGGCTCAACAATTACCAGTAACCTGTCTCTCGATGCACGAATCAACAAGCGCATGGGAAAGGCTTCCACTGCTATGTCCAGACAGGCCAAGAGAGTGTGGGAAAATGGCACACTGACACGGAACACAAAGTTCCAAGTGTATCAAGCCTGTATCCTCAGTACCTTGCTCTGCAGCATCGAGGCCTGGACAACATATGTCAGCCAAGAGCGAAGTTTCAATTCATTCCATCATCGCTGCCTCCGGAGAATCCGTGGCATCAAGTGGCTGGATCGTATCTCGAACACAGAAGTCCTCGATGCGGCCAACATCCCCAACTTATACACCCTACTCAGCCAGTGGCACTTGAGATGGCTTGGCCATGTGAGCTGCATGGAAGATGGCAGGATCCACAAGGACACATTGTACAGTGAGCTCGTCACTGGTATCAGACCCACCAACCGTCCATGTCTCCGCTTTAAACACGTCTGCAAACGCGACATGAAGTCCTGTGACATGGATCACAAGTCGTGCGAGTCAGTTGTCAGTGATCTCCAGAGCTGGTGGGCAGCCATAAAGGCGGGGCTAACGTGTGGTGAGTCAAAGAGACTTAGCAGTTGGCAGGAAAAAAGTCAGAAGTGCAAGGGGAGAGCCAACTACGTAACAGCCCCGACAACCAATTTTATCTGCAGTACCTGTGGAAGAGTCTGTCACTCTCGAATTGACATTTTTCACCACTCCAGGCGCTGTTCCACAAACCACTGACCACCTCCAGGCGCTTCCCCATTGTCTCCCAAGACAAGGAGGCCAAAGAAGAAGATTGTTAATACTCCACACGTTAAGTCACAAAGCCTTAAGGCTTATCTTTTTTACGTTGCTTGTCTCCTTCCCACTATTTTTCACTGTGGCCCTGTTTGATTCACGCCCTTGATTTCTCTGCCTATCACTTTTCTTATTCCCCTTAATGTCTTTTGTTCTTGTCCTTGATCCCCCTTCCTCTGACTCCTTGCAAAGTTTCCAATCCTCCTGCCATTTTAGTTCAATCCCCCCCCCAACCACTCGAGCAAACACTCCCCCTGGGACATACCTTTGTGTTAGGTAAGACGTCATCTCGTCGAGTATTTTCCCACTCTTTCCCATTGCCTCCAGTTTAGCTCGGGCTCCTTGATCCCATACTAGGTCTAATGTTATTTTTATGTCAATTTCAGTCACTGTCACCTCTTGAAAACAGCTCTATTTTCCATGTTTGGTCAAGTTTGCAATGAAGTCTGGAATTGAGTGCCCCTGGTGGAACCTAAACTGAGCATCGGTCAGCGATGTGTTACTGAGTAAATGTTTATTGATAGCACTGTCAACGATACCTTCCACAACTTTGCTGATGATTGAGAGTAGAATGATGGGGTAGCTAATGGGCGGAATAGACTTTTCCCGGTTTTTGTAGACAGGACATAGCTGGGCAAATTGCGCATTGTCAGGAAGATGTGCTTTTTGCAATTGTACTTCAACAGTTTCTCTCAGGCCACAGCTGGTTCGAGAGCACAGGTCTTCAGTATGACAGTTGGAATTGTGTCAGGGCCCATCGTGTTTTCTATATTCAGTGCTTTCACCCGTCTCTTGATAGCACGTGGATTTAATGGAATTCTCTCGAGGCTGGCATCAATGATGATAAGGACCAATCTTCTCTTCAACCCAGGACCGAATCCACTTCCACCACATACTCGGTATTGGACAAAGCTTTGGCCCCAGCACTGATCCTTGAGGCACTCCACGAGTTGCAGTCTGATATCTTGAAAATGCTCCATTTATCCCTACTTGTTGCTTTCTGTCTGTTAACCTCTAAATCCTCCTTGCATGTTCACATATTACTTCAATTCCATGAGCCTTTATCTCGTGTATTAATCTTCGATGGCATCTTACCGAATGCCTTTTGGAAATCCAATTATACTACATTCCTGCCCTTTCAGTTTCATCCTCAGAATTCTGGAATAAATCTGTCAATCAAGATTTCCATTCGGTAAAAACATGTTGACTTCGTTTGATCAGAGAATGATTTTCCCAGTGCTTGTTAATACTTCCTTTATGATAGATTCGGACATATTCCAGACGACTGATGTTCGGCTAACTTGCCTGTAATTCCCCATACTACGTGCAAAATAGTGTGGCTCCTGTGGCGCAATCGGTTAGCGCGTGGTATTTATACAGCAGTGCAATTAATGAGCTATGCCGAGGTTGTGAGTTCGAGCCTCACCTGGAGCACAGAATTTTAGACACGGGGAGCAATGAGAAACAGCTGCACAGTGCAGAGAGCAGTCATTCGTCAGTCTGAACTGGCCAGAAGAAGGGGAACAATACAACTGTGAGGTGACATCAAAGGAACAGGAGCCACGTGCAGTGAGAGCACTGCAAAACTTCATGGTTATTTCCAGCAGAGAAGCAGACAACTCGGTCCATGCCATTTCTGCACAGAGCAACGCAGTCAGGCTCGATGCCCGTAGCCCTGCAAGTCTGCTTTTCTCAGAATTCCTCCTGAAGGCATTGATCATTTTTGCTTCTACCACTCTTGTGGGCAGCGAGTTCCAGGTCATTATCACTTGAAATATAAAAACAGTGCTTCCTCATACTCCCCAACATCCTTTTTTTCCACAGAACTGGCAATTTGTGGTCGCTACTCCTTGTGCAGTCTGTTAATGGGAACAATTTTTCCTTGTCTAACTTATCCAAGCCTGTCATAATCTGGTACACTTCTATTAAAATCTCCCCTCAATCTCTTTTGTTCTAAGGAGAACAACCCCAGCTCTGCCAACCTAAAATAAAAGCAAAATACTGTGGATGCGAACCTAACATTGAAACTAAAATGCTCCATCCCTGGAACCCTTCTCCTAAATCTCCTCTAAACCCGCTCAAGGACCCTCATATCATAGAACATAGTACATAGAACAGTACAGCTCAGTACAGGCCCTTCGGCCCACGATGTTGTGCCGACACTTTTACCTACTCTAAGATCAAACTACCGACATACCCTTCATTCTACTATCATCCATGTACCTATCCAAGAGTTCCTTAAATGTCCCTAATGTATCTGCTTCTACTACCACCGTTGGCAGTGCATTCCACGCACCCACCACTCTCCGTGTCAAGAACCTACCTCTGACATCTCCTCTAAATCTTCCTCCTGTCACCTTAAAATTATGCCGCCTGGTGATAGCCCTTTCTGCCCTGGGAAAAAGTCTCTGGCTATCCACTCTATCTATGCCTCTCATCATCTTATCCACCTCTATCAAGTCACCTCTCATCATTCTTCGCTCCAATGAGAAAAGCCCGAGCTCCTTCAACCTTTCTGCATGAGACATGCCCTCCAGTCCAGGCAGCATCCTGGTAAATTTCCTCTGCAAACTCTCTAAAGCTTCCACATCCTTCTTATAATGAGGCGACCAGAACTGAACACAATATTCCAAGTGTGGTCAAACCAGGGCTTTATAGAGTTGCAGCACAACCTCGCTGCTCTTAAACTCAATCCCCCTGTTAACGAAAGCCAACACACCATATGCCTTCTTAACAAACCTATCAACTTGGGTGGCACCTTTGAGGGATCTATGGACATGGACCCCAAGATCCCTCTGTTCCTCCACACTGCCAAGAATCCTGTCTTTAAGCCTGCATTCTGCATTCAAATTCGACCTTCCAAAATGAATCACTTCACATTTTTCCTGGTTGAACTCCATCTGCCACTTCTCAGCCCAGCTCTGCATCCTGTCAATGTCCCGTTGCAACCGACAACAGCCCGCCACACTATCCACAACTCCAGCAACCTTTGTGTCATCGGCAAAATTACTAAACCAACCTTCCACTTCCTCATCCAAGTCATTTATAAAAATCACAAAGAGCAGAAGTCTCAGAACAGATCCCTGCAGAACACCACTGGTCACCGAGCTCCAGGCTGAATACTTTCCACCTACTACCACACTCTGTCTTCTATGGGCCAGCCAATTCTGTATCCAGACAGCCAAATTTCCCTGTATCACATGCCTCCTTACTTTCTGAATGAGCCTACCATGGGGAACCTTATCAAACGCCATGCTAAAATCCATATACACTACATCCACTGCTCTTCCTTCATCAATGTGTTTTGTCACATCCTCAAAGAATTCAATAAGGCTTGGGAGGCATGACCTGCCCCTCACAAAGCCATGCTGACCGTCTCTAATCAAACTATACTTTTACAAATAATCATAAATCCTGTCTCTCAGAATCCTCTCCAATAATTTGCCCACCACCAAGGTAAGACTGACTGGTCTGTAATTCCCAGGGTTATCCCTATTCCCTTTCTTGAACAAGGGAATAACATTTGCCACCCTCCAATCATCTGGTCCCACTCCAGTGGACAGTGAGGACGCAAAGATCATCAAAGTTCTCCCTGTGTCTGCGTGGGTTTCCTCCGGGTGCTCCGGTTTCCTCCCACATGCCAAAGATTTGCATGTTGATCGGTTAATTGGCCATTATAAATTGCCCCTAGTATAGGTAGGTGATAGGGAAATATAGGGACAGGTGGGGATGTGGTAGGAATATGGGATTAGTGTAGGATTAGTATAAATGAGTGGTTGATGGTCGGCACAGACTCGATGGGCCGAAGGGCCTGTTTCAATGCTGTATCTCTGAACTAAACTGAATCATCGCCAATGGCACGGCAAATTCTTCCCTCGCTTCCCGTAATAACCTTGGGTATATCCCTTATGGCCCCGGGGACTTATCTATCATCATGTCTTTCAAACTTTCCAGCATATCCTCCTTCTTAACATCAACCTGTTCGAGCATATCAGCCTGTTCCACGCTGTCCTCACAAACGACAAGGTCCCTCTCACAAGTGAATACTGAAGCAAAGGATTCATTAAGGACCTCCCCTACCTATATCGTTCCTGAAATGTGGTGACAAGAGCGGGACATAGTTGTGGCTAACCAGAGCTTTATAAAGGTTCACCATAATTGTACTGAGTACTTCTTTTTATTAAGCCTAAGATTCCTTATGCTTCACTAACTATTCTCTCAGTATATCTTGCCACCTTCAAAGATCTATGCACCAGCACTCCCAGGTCACTCTGTTCCAGCACGCTCTTTCGAACTATGCTATTACGTCTACATTGCCTCTTCTTAATTCTTCTGTCAAAATGCATCACTTCACACTTGTGAGGATAAAATTCTATCTGCCACCATTCTGTCCATTCTACTGTCCTATCTATGGCCTGTTGTAGGCTGTTCATATTATGCTCACTGGTTGCTGCAGCTCCAAGTTTGGTGTCATCATCAAATTTTGAAATTGTGCTATCTATTCCTGGGTTCACGTCATTTACATGAAAAACAAAAATCAGCACTGACCCTTGGGGAACATCACTATCTAACATCCTGCAGTCTGAAAAACAACCATTTTCTTTGACTTGTTGTTTTCAGTCCTTAAGCCAATATTTTATCCAACCGGACACTGACCGTCCTATTCCATGAGTCACAATTTTATTAACAAGCCTTTAATGTGGTACCTTATCAAATATTTTATTAAAATCCATATAAACAACATTCAGCACACTCCCTTCATCAAAATTCTCCTTTACTTCATAAAAAAATTCAATTAAATTAGTCATGCATGATTTGTCTTTTACAAATCCATGCTGGTTATTTTAATTACCTCGAACCTCTCGACTGTAAATTGATATTTTCCCTGACTATTGTTACGAAAATCTGACCCACTACTGATGTTAAACCAACTGGCCTGTAATTGCGACGACTGACCTTACACATTTGTTGGCACCTTCTCTGGCACCTTCTATCCTGACTCAAATTTCCAGAACTTGTGGAAAGACCTTGACCCATCTTGGACTGAGTCTGAGGAGAGGTTTCTCCAACAGAGGCTGATTTTGACCTCGAGCTACATTTGAAATTTCCATTTCATCAGACATGTCTCTCTAACTGTGCCTTGGATCTGAACTCAAACATTTTCTTGCACAAGTTTCGGGCATGAGTAACTATTGGTGCTCAACTCGTAACAAAACTATCTGATTTATCAGACACATTTGATTCTTTCCAACTTCCTTCTTTTTTTTGCGAACCTCTGAAGGTAAAAAATGAACGATATGTCCAAAGCTAACTTTTCCACTACAAAACATCTTGACTAAATATGTACGAGGACCACATCTTCCACCACTCTTCCTGGTCGCCACGTCAACCACTTGTGATGATGAATCTTCACTCTCACCTTCTGGTTCAACTTCAGAATTCTTTCTCCCACTCTACCCCTATCATGGCTCTCTTTCTGTCTTGATTGTTTTTCTTCTACTGACAGTGCTAAATGTGGCGTCAGCAATGAAAACCTCATTCTGGCCTGTCTTATGAGAAACAGGTCCCTCATAATTTTATACACCTCCATTACATCTCCCCTTAACTTTCTCTGTTCCAAGGAATACAAACCCAGCCTTATCCAATCATTCCTCAGCTGATCTGCATGTAAATGACGTTCAGGATGAGTTTCCGAGTTTTTCTCCCTGAATCTAATGAATCCGATCATTGTCATTGGAATCCTATTCGACGTGGATCCAATGCTATTTGTTCCCCAGGAAGTGACCATTCTCATTCTGTGACAGAGACGTTTTTTGTTTTGTACAAAAGCTGCACTGGAACTTCCCACTTTCAAAGTATTATCATTTACTGTACATTAGGCTGCATCTACAAACTTGTCTCTCACATGTCCAGTGATTCGGAGGACACTTGTAAATCAGGAATTGTGAATTTCACAACAGTGTGCTGGAGAAAGATACAGTTTGAGTGCAGGTGCCAGTGGTGGAGGAATGGAGAGCTGGGATTCGCCCATGAAAGCAGCAACAAAGTTTAAAACAATCACAGTGAACATGGAGCTCCAACCCATGACCATGAAATTAAGAATCTCATGCTCTATTGACTGAGGTATCTGGGGAACCAACGGTAGCGTTGCCATATCTCTCAGAAAGTGAGATAACTGTTGGTTTCCTCCAGGTGCCTCAGCTTTTTTTGTGTTCCAAGATGTAAAAGGAAATTGATCAACAAAAGCCCAAGGATGCAATACATTCCACTCAATCATCAATAACATCATTCCCATCTTCCACTTTTTAGCTGCACCTCCTTCCAAAGATTGCAATCCATTTTACTGAGGAATTGTTCTGGGATTTATTGTTTACCTACGCTGTGTCCTCATTTTGATATGAGATTCTCTTCAATATCCACCACAAATTGAATTGCAAACCGAACAGACAAACACGAGAAACACCAAACCCATGGTGCTCACTTTCAGAACAGTCAGCTTTTAAATACCATGAACACATTTTACATGGGAACGATATTGAAAGTTGTTACTATTGCTTGTGACTCATTCATTGTGCTCAGAATATGAGGAGGTTTGGCCCGGGCTGTAGTGTCCCGTGTCCCACACATGTACAGTAACCCTCTGATTGATTTGTTGTTTTCTGTTGACAGTGGGTGATTGGAGAGTGTGGGTTTAGAATATTGCTGCTTGTCCCGGTCTCACTGACTGTGGCATTGGGAATGGGTGAATAATTGATGTAACTGTTTCCATGTGCGACATAAAGCTTTGACCTGCTGTTATTAACCGAGGTAGCACGGAATGATCATTTAATAATGGCTCACAAATTTGAACAGAAATCAGCTGTAATGTTCAACGTTGAGGGCGACTTTCTGCACTGACAGGGGTAGAAAGGAAATTGAGTGAAAGACGCTGTGAACAGCTTGAGTGTACAGAACTGTACAGAGGAAAAGCAAATGTAACAATCTGTGACATATTGCAATTTGATAACATGAATTGACGAATGTCTATCACTCAAGGTTTCCTGGTATTTCATGGAATACGTTTTGATAAGGTTTCAACGTGGTTTTGAACTGTGGACTGTTCACAAATACAAGAATGATGATAACTCTAACTTTATGGAAACATTGCACTGCAATCAACCTGGGGAGCAAAACCAGAATGTTAAACTGTTATTTTAAATTAGCACGAGGTGATTTTTTTCGAAGTCATCTTTAAATGATCTATAAATGATTCGAAGCTCATGACATTCTGGCTATTTCAGCAGCCGTGTTGAAAACATCAAATGTTTTTGCTTTTGACGGCTTCAATCTTCTGGAAAATATAATTCAGGAATGTGAGATTCCAGATATGTGGGTAGACTGGAGAAGCTGGGGTTGTTCATCTTCGAGCAGAGAAGGAGAGAGGAGAATTGATCGAATGCTTAAATGATGGGTTTAGATCCAAGAATTAAAGAGGAACTGTTTCTATTGGCTGAAGGATTGAAGATCCAGAGAGTACAGATTGAAAAATTTTGGCAGAAGAAGAGGTCACATCGAGATCTGCTGAAAGATCACTAACCTGAAACATTAACTCTGTTTCTCACTCCACAGGTGCTGGCGAACCTGCTGAGTATTTCCATCACTTTCTGCTTTTATTTCAGATTTTCAGCAACCACAGTCTTGTTACTTTTCTACTAAACTTCAACCCAAGTTGTGCGAGTTTATTTTTACCTTTGCTGTTGCTTTTCTGACCGAACTCCATTTACCAGGCATAATGCTTTATTGCATGCAGTTGTTGCCGAGTGGTTGAGATGATAAACTTAACAATCTGTTGTGAATTCTGTGTGAGTGCTCGTGTCCTGCTGTCCACCTTTCCGATTATTTCAAAGTTTAACGAGGTCCCTGCAGAACCAATCATCAATTACAGGTAATAAAATCCTGCACCTTTCAATCCCTCCAGGATTTTCTCATTTGCATTTCAAAATTTACGTTTAGAAATGGAACAAAAATTTGCCAAATTGGAGACACTTTCTTTCCAGCTGTCTGTCTCTCTTTTGGCCTCCCTCACTCTCGGTGCACAAATTTGTGTGTTTCATTCTATGTGTGTCAATGTGGTTCAAATCCCCGAGGAGGTGACTGGATTTTTACCTTCATAATCTTGATTTATTTTAGTTGTATAGAGTTATTTTAACATGTTACAGAGGAAAATAGCAGGGTAAAAATAATACAAGACGAGATTGTCTCTTTCTGCATTTTCCAGAGCGGAGACTCTTCAGCAATTCAATGCCCGTGTGTGACAAAGCAGAGGATGATTGAAATTTTTACTGAGCAACATTTAAACAGATAGAGAACGAGAAATCATAGTCAAGTGGTTACGATAATAAACACATTGAGATAATGAATTAATAAACAAAAAAAGATGAATTTCAAACAGGAGATTTGGAATTGTTTCCACTGCTGCCAGGTCTCACAGTGAACAGGAAAATAAACATTCACTCACAACTTTTACCAGAACGGAGAGGTTAAAACAAACAGGAAAACCTCGAGAATAGAGAAGGCTGGAAGGTGACCTGATAGAATTTGGGAAGCTTTGTCCCTATTTCATCAGGGATGAGAGGCGAATTTATACACTCTGCTTCAGGTTTACATTTACTGAACCGGAATCAAACAAACAATAAGATTTTTACAGACCTGGAAATAAAGTTTCCATATTGAGATGTAATTCTTAAGATCATATTTTGGCATCTGCTGAATCAGTATTTTTGTCGAACTCTCTGTCTCTCTCTGTCATGAGATTACAGAAGAAACCACACTTCAAAAGTACTTTATTGACTGTAAAGTGCTTTGTGAGATCCTGATAACGTGAAAGGCGCTGTTTAAATGTACATCTTTGTGTCTTTTCTTGCTTTCTGTCTGTCAACCTCAATGAAGTAAAATATGGAATTGTGGAGTGAATCTGTTCCTTTCAGCATCTACTCCAGACTCTATTGATCTCTCTGTCATTCTCTTTCTCCTTTTCTCTCTTTGTTCCTCTCTCCTCAGTGACTGTCTGGAATAAAAATCCTTCCTCTGGGGCTGCTGGATGAACCCAGGTCTGGTAACAGTCCGATACTTGTCCTGATGCTTCGGTATGGAATGTACAAGTGTACAAGTATGGGTTGTAGTTTTTGTTTTCTTATTAGTTCAGTGGTTCAGTTGCTATATGGGGAGGTTGCACATTTTCAAGACATCAAAATGTTTCATGGTGCAGCTTTATCTGAAAATACAACAGGGAATATTAGCAGAGTTAAATAATGCAAGAGGGGATGTTCTCGTTAATAATTTGTCTTGAGCAGAGATCATTGCATCATGAAGTGCCCTCACACTACACAGTGATAGATAATTGTAGTTTTAACTTAATTTAATACCTATTTCCTTTCGTGTTGCTCAATGACACTGCTTTATAGCTACATCAAATTCAATCCAATGTTTATCAATGTGGAAATTAAGATTCAATATTTATGTATAATTCTGAAGATTCTGAAGTCCATAAAGTATAGATGGAGCAAAATTCTTACAGTGCATTCAGGAGAATTTTTAGCCAATGCTGAGCAAACCCAGCAAGAGAAGGGGCAGTTCTGGACGTAGTGTTAAGGAAAACCCTGTGTAGGTGGAAGGGGTGTCAGTGGGAGAGCATTTTAGTGGCAGTGATCATAATTCAGCTGGATTTAGCGTAGTTAGAAAAGGATACAGATAGACCAAGAGTTAAAATTTTAAATGTGAGAAGGTCACTTTTACTCATCGGAGATTTGATTTGTTAAAAGAGGACTGGAAACAGCTATTTGCAGGTAAGTCAGTGTCAGAGCAGTGGGAGGCATTCAAGGAGAAGCTAAGAGAGTTCAGAACAAATATTCTCCTACTAAAAAAAAGATGGGACTCAACAATGTAGGCTCCTTCAGAGGTCAGAATCCCACCTGACCGGGAATGTAATCTGGTCTGCAGTGGAAAAAGCACCGAAGTCTCATCACTGGAGCACCTGGGAATCTGCCAGACTTCACTGCAAGCTAGCTGCTCCACGCTGCTTTTGCTATTTCTTCACTTCAGCCCACTTCCACCACAGATTGGTTTCTCATTAAAACAATCGAATGTTTAGCGAGAACACAAAAGACTTGTTCAGGCAATGACAGCACAGAATGTGTTAACAAGAGCATAAAGCTGAAGATGTACAAGTTTCAATTTCCAAGATGCACCAACCTAATCAATGCAGCTCCTGTGAAATGTGCAAAGCAACACACTGCCGTCATACATCAATAGAAACAACTGACACACATCAAATTCTGCCAGTTTCATGTGGGATCTCCTTCTTCCTCTTTCACTGCTTTTCCTCCTGATCCTTCTGCTCCTCCAGCTCCCAGGTGAATTAGTTACTTCATGTCAACATACCAGATTCAGGAAACCCAGCTTTACCTGGAAAGCAGGGAGTGGGAATTAAAGATGGAGGACATTGAGAAGCGATGGATTTTGCAGATAACAGGATAAACACGCACTGTGATCTCATCTTCCTGCTTCTTCCAGATACTGAATACTGGAATGTGCAAGAGTTGTTCCCATTAGCAATTATCCCCAGTCACACTCTCCTTCCAATCTTTTACCCATTGCTTAGATTTCAAACTGTGCATAATTTCTCACTGGCTTTCAATGTGAATAAGGCGGAGCTGCGAGAAGCTAATGTTGTTCAGCAGATGTAACTCAGGAAGATGCCTAACAGGCCGATGATAACAGTGAATGTTTTGATGAGCTGAGCTGCAGTGAAGGGTTGGCACCATTTAAAATGTCATTCAGCAGGTCTGCTTCCAAAGCTGGTGATAGAAATGACAAGAAAACTTCTCATTGAATTTCTTTAGTGTCATAATGTCAAAAGTCACGGACACAAATTAGGAAAGTGTATTTTGCTACAATGTGTTGTAAGATGGTAGAATAACTTTGAAGGCAGCAGCAGTGGTGTTTGTAAACATACAATTACAGAAAGGTACAGCACAGAAGGAGGTCATTCAGTCCAGTGTGATTCTCTGACAGAGCAGTTGTGATTGGTTGATCAGGAATGATATTTGTGCAGTTTGAACAGCAAGCAGAAAAAGCTGCCCCATTGCCTGCCACCCATATTTTCCTTGCCCCACCCTCCTTTTCATCAGTACATCACTCTGTGTTGTAATTTATCACAGCCCTTCACATGTTCCCTTGAACTTTCCGAGCTCTGTCATCGACCTGTCACATCTCTGAATTCTTCAGTTCTGGTGCATAATCACTGATCTGAACCTTTAATTGTGTTTCCCACTCTCTCCACAAGTAAGGCCAGAGGTGCTGACCATTTATGCTTTTAAAAAACAATTTAAATGGAAATCATGTTTGTGAGTTGTCAGGGCAGCAAGAACTGACAATTTCTTGACCAGGAATCGAACCCAGGTCGTTGCATTAAGTGCATTGAACTCCAACCATTCGACCACCAGTGAAACTCGCCAATTGCTTTTCCCTTTGCTTCACTTCCAGCAGGCTGATTTTTGTAAAAGCAAAATACTGCAGATGCTGGAAATCTGAAATAAAAACAAGAAATGCTGGAACCACTCAGCAGGTCTGGCAGCATCAGTGGAAAGAGAAGCATAGTTAACATTTCGGCTCAGTGACCCTTCTTCGGAACTAGCAAATATTAGAAATGTCAAAGATTATAAGCAAGTGAGGCGGGGATGGGGCAAGAGATAATAAAGGAGAAGGTGTAGATTGGACAAGGCCACAAAGCTGACCAAAAGATCATGGCGCAAAGGCAAACAATATGTTAATGGTGTGTTGAAAGACAAAGCATTAGAACAAATAGGATGTTAACGGACTGAAGGTTGAACAGCAGCAAGTACAAACATGAAAAAAAAATCAGTGGGTAAGCAAACTGAACAAACTAAGATGAAATGAAATAAACATTGAAAAAAAGTTGTAAAAAAGAAAAAAGAACTGAAACTAAAAGTAAAATGGGGGGCCACGGATGCTCTGAAATGATTGAACTCAATGTTCAGTCTGGCAGGCTGTGGTGTGCCTAACTGGTAAATGAGATCATGTTCATTGGAACATTGCAGCAATCCCAGGACAGAGATGTGAGCATGAGAGCAGGGGGTGTGTGTTGAAATGGTAAGCAACTGGAAGCTCAGGGTCCTGCTTGCGGACTGAGGGGAGGTGTTCAGCAAACCAGTCACCCAGTCAGCGTTTGGTCTCCCCAGTGTCGAGGAGACCACATTGCGAGCAGCGAATACAGTATACTACATTGAAAGATGTAAAAGTAAATCACTGCTTCACCTGAAAGGAGTGTTTCAGGCCTGGGATAGTGAGGAGAGAGGAGGTAAATGGGCAGGTATTACACCTCCTGCGATTGCAGGGGAAGGTCCCATGGGATGAGGACCAGGTGGTAGGGGTAATGGAGAAGTGGAGCAGGGTGTCGTGGAGGGCATGATCCCTTTGGAATGCTGACAGGGGAAGGGAGGGGAAGATGCATTTGGTAGTGGCAAATGTTGTAAAAACAGGCTGATTTTTGTGTTTATTTCTTACCTTTTGTTCAGCTTCACAATATCTGTTTGAAGTGTACAAAATCATGAGAGGTATAGACAGAGTGGATAGCAAGTAGCTTTTTCCCAGTGTGGGGGATTCAATTACAAGGGGACACGAGTTCAAAGTGAAAGGGGAAAGGTTTAGGGGGCATATGCGTGGAAATTTCTTTACGCAGAGGGTGGTGGGTGCATGGAACACATTGCCAGCGGAGGTGGTAGACGCGGGCACGATAGCGTCTTTTCAGATGTATCGAGACAGATACATGAATGGGCAGGAAGTAAAGAGATACAGACCCTTAGAAAATAGGTGACAGGTTTAGATAGAGGATTTGGATCGGCGTAGGCTTGGAGGGCCGAAGGGCCTGTTTCTGTGCTGTAATTTTCTTTGTTAACACATTTGAACATTTCCAATCAGCAAATAGAGCAGCCAACTCGAGGAAAATGACACCAACTTCGCTGTGAGCAAGGTTTGAACCTGCGCGGGGAAACCCCCATTGGATTTCAAGTCCAAAACCTTAACCACTCGGCCATCACAGCACAATAAGAATGCGCCTTTGTATTTAATTATCGGTACAATGCTTTATACAATTGCCTCAGACGACACATATTCTGGGAATAATTGTCTTTGAGCCTTGAATTGCATTATATTACATTACATTACTTGAGGTTGTTTTCGTTGGAGAGAAGGAGGAGGAGAGGTGACTTAATAGAGACATATAAGATAATCAGAGGGTTAGATAGGGTGGATAGTGAGAGTCTTTTTCCTCGGATGGTGATGGCAAACACGAGGGGACATAGCTTTAAGTTGAGGGGCGATAGATATAGGACAGATGTCAGAGGTAGTTTCTTTACTCAGAGAGTAGTAGGGGCATGGAACGCCCTGCCTGCAACAGTAGTAGACTCATCAACTTTAAGGGCATTTAAGTGGTCATTGGATAGACATATGGATGAAAATGGAATAGTGTAGGTCAGATGGTTTCACAGGTCAGCGCAACATCGAGGGCCGAAGGGCCTGTACTGTGCTGTAATGTTCTAATGTTCTAATTACATCTCCCGTTTGATGTGAAAATTAACATGATGGAATCAGTGAATTTTACAGCACAGAAGGAAGCCTCTCGACCCGCTGAGCCTGTGCCGGCTCTTTGGAAGATCAGTCAGTTTAATCCCACAATCCAGCTTTTCCCCATCACCCTGGAAATCAGTCCTCTTTTCTTCTCGCTATTCTCTGTTTTATATCCCTCAGATAATTATGCAACCAGGCTGTCACTGGTTCTTTAATTCCATCACTTTAATTTTTCTAACAAGTTGATTATGTGGTATTTCACCAAATGACTTTTGAAAATCCATCTCCACAACAGCAACCACATTACCACTGCCCTCATCAAATGTCTCCGTTACTTCATCAATGAACACATTTCATGAGAAAAACACCAACTGCCACGAAATCAAAACCCAGTTCCTCAAGTCACATCCCTTGTCTCAGAAAATTCCCCAAAGAAATATTATCAGCATTCCGACTCTGTCCTTCCAATGGCCAGTCCTGCTTTTGTAGTGTGTGTCTGCTGAGCGGTCACTCAGACCTAAATGTCTGGACTGAGTTCAAGGCCCAAATGAACATTGGTGCGAATGGAGCATGTGCAACCTAGAATTAGTGGTGGTAGCCCAGAAAGGCTTTAAGAAAAAAAGGCTTTAAAAAAAAACATGAAAGTGAATGTTACAGTCGGCTAAGCTGCAGTAAAATGAAATGGAAGGAAGTCAGTATTAATAGTGGAAGGAATAATCTGAGAGAAGAGGTGGGTTTGAATTTTGCAGCCTGAAGCACAGGCATGTGTAAGTGCGATGATGTAAAAGGAGACAATAGTTTTCATCCATCAAGAAGAAATACATTTTCATGGAGTAAAGATTGGTTATTTGCTGCATTCCATTATCAGGTACAGCAGCTGGTTTAAGACATAAAACAAGCTCTGTCTTGATCGGTGTTGCTGTGACCACAACACAGAGTATTCACCATTATACAGTCACAATCCCACTCAATCAGCTGCGATAGTCTAACATGGATTGTTAAACAAAGATCTTTTTAGTGAAGATGATCTTTCCACGAAAGCGAACAGACCTGCTGAATATTTCAAACATCTTCTGCTTTTATTTTCAACTTTACATCTAAGCAGCTTTTCTGACGATATAACACAAATTATGACAGCATTGGGATTGGAAACCCCGTCGCTCATAAGACTGGAACATAAATCCACATAACCACGCGAATAGAGATTAAATTCTGGCACTGATGACTGGTAATTAAAAGTGAGTTTTCTTGCTGTGCGCTCTCTGAGTCCAGGGCTTTGTAATGAGAATGAAGGAAATATGAGAACTTTCTGAGCCGTGTTCCTGGGACGATGTGGCCGAGAGGTTCAGTCGATGGCCCATGAATCCAAAACACCTGCACACATGGTTTTGAATTCCATCCTCATGGTTATTGTGTTGAAGAATAATGTGTTCTTTTATTCCTTTTATCAACACATCCAAGATTCCTGAATCTGAGTTCCATCCTTCCCCAGGCCGCAGTGGGGGAGTTATGTATTGCTGCCTTACTCTGTTTGCTCAAATCTACGAAACCATCATTTCAGCCCAAACACTTCCTGCAGGGAGATGTGGAGAGTATAAGATCGGAGCTATGTGAAGTATCAAAGTGGATCATTGTTTCCTGGTGAAAGGAATATCTCTCCACAGATGCTGCCTGACCTGCTGAATGTTTCTAGCATTGTCTGTTTTTAATTTTCTGCTTTCACGATAACGGTTTCCTTTTTTTTTGTTTACTTGCCCCAAGTGGGTGGCACAGTGGTGCAGTGGTTTGCAGCACAGCCCCTCTCGGCTCCAGCGACCCAGGTTCAATTCTGGATACTGCCTGTGTGAAGTTTGCAAGTTCTCCCTCTGTTGGCGTGGGTTTCCTCTGGGTGCACTGGTTTCCTCCCACATGCACGTTGATAGGTAAATTGGCCATCATAAATTGCCCCTAGTATAGGTAGGTGGTAGGGAAATATAGGGACAGGTGGAGATGTGGTAAGAATATGGAATTAGTTTAGGATTGTGGGTGGTTGATGGTCAGCACAGACTCGGTGGGCCGAAGGGCCTGCTTCAGGGCTGTATCTCTAAATAAGTAAGTGTGCAGCTCCAGGCACAACCTATCTGTGTGCTTCTCACACACAAGTTTTCTCTTTATTTTACTGCATACGCTGTAAAGTCAACCGTTTCCACACACATCGATCTGTGCCATGGCTTTCAAAAACCTTTTCTCATAGTTTCAGAGAGTCGAAGCGTTTCTTAGTGAATTCACAAGGACATGGGGATTATAGAGGCTGAGAGGGAATATAAGGGGTTAATATGTTAACCAGAGGATCTAAAGACTATAAGTATGTACAGTGACAGTAAGGGATTCTCAGAGTATATCAAAGAAATAACAGAGCATATTAGAGAAGATCATGAGCTAAAGGAGATTCAAAGTGTTTAAGGAAGTGTCAGGATCTATCAGATAGGATAGAGAATGCTCAGGATGTATTAAAAAGGATAACGCATGATCAGGTTGTATCTGATATCCCCACCCTCAATGATGGGGGAGACCAGCACATCAGTGCAAAGGACAAGGCTGAAGCATTTGCATCCATCTTCAGCCGAAAGTGCTGAGTGGATGTTCTATCTTGGCCTCCTCTTGATGTCGCCAGCATCACAGATGCCAATCGTCAGCTAATATGATTCACTCCACGTGATATCAAGAATCAGTTGAAGGCATTAGATACTGCAAAGGCCCTGAAAACATTCCGAAAATAGAATTGAAGACCTGTGCTTCAGAACTTGCCGCTCCCCTAGCCAAGCTTTTCCAGTACAGCTACAATACTGGCATCTACACGGCAATGTGGAAATTGCTCAGGTATGTCCTGCACACAAGATGCAGGACAAATCCAACCCGGTCATTTCTGAGTCAATGTGGTTCACATTTTGGAACTTTGCAGCAGACATGTTTGCTGTTCCTTCCTCCTGTTCCTCCTTGATTATTTCTGCCTGTGTGTAACTGAGGCTGCGTTTGTGCGTAGGTCTTGTCCAGGTGTCCTCATCACACAGATTGCAGCACTTACTCTCCTTCCAGTACTTTGTCTGGTGGCCTTCCTGCTTATAGCTGCTTTGTATTTGGCCGCCACGTGTCCAGAATCTCCACATCACTGAACTTCCTCAGCCCTGGGCATGATGCAAGGTGAAGAACCGTGAAGCAGTTTTGGAAAGTATTTGCACTTGGGAGTGCGAAAAATCGAAAGGAATGAAAATAAAATCTAGTCTCCAGCTTTGTGAATCTTTAGAAATGCTTTGGGAAATGGAGTTGTTAATTTATTTTGAGGTTGTTCTTGGAACAGAGATTGCTGAGGGGAGATCTGATTGAAATGTACAAAATGTTGAGGGGTAGAGTGGAGGTGAATGGCCTATTTATTTTCGCAGAGAGGTCAGTGACTCGGGGCATAGATTTAAAATGATTGGTAGAACAATTAGAGGGGAGATGAGGAACAATCTTTTCATCCAGAGGATGTTGGAGGTTTGGAACTCACTGTCTGAAAGGGTAGTTGAGGCAGAAACCCTCGACTCATTTAAGAGGAGTCTAGATATGCATCTCAAGTGTCATAATCTTCAGGGCTACGAACCAAACGCTGGAAGGTGGGATTAGAAGCGGTGGATCAATTTTTGGCCACACAGACGCAATGGGCCAAGTGGCTTCTTTCTGTACCTTAAACTTTCTATAATTCCGTTATTCTACGATTCAAGATGAGAGCACAACGCATCACATTTAAAGCAACAAGGGAAAAAAGAAGTTTCTCTCTATTTCCCCGACTAATTTGAAGAAAGATTGAGGGAGCCAGGGCTTTTCTCATTGGAGCGAAGAAGGATGAGAGGTGACTTGATAGAGGGGTACAAGATGATGAGAGGCATAGATAGAGTGGATATTCAGAGACTTTTTCCCAGGGTGGAACGCGCTATCACCAGGGGGCATAATTTTAGGGTGATTGGAGGAAGGTTTCGGAGAGATGTCAGAGGTAGGTTCTTTACACAGAAAGTGGTGGGTGCGTGGAATGCGCTGCCAGCGGTGGTAGTAGAAGCAGATACATTCGGGGCATTTAAGTGACTCTTGGATAGGTACATGGATGATAGTAGAATGAAGGGTAGGTATTTACTTAGATCTTGTGCAGGTTAAAGTTCGGCACAACATCGTGGGCCGAAGGGCCTGTACTGTGCTGTACTGTTCTATGTTCTATGTTCTCTGTTCTAATTCATTTCCTAATCCTAAAATACTCAATCAAATCATCTCATTAACCTCCGATATTCCAAGGAATGCAGGCCTGCTTGAATGAATCGCACCTCATAATCTAACCATGAGAGCCTTGGCTCCATTCTGGTAAATTTTCACTGCCATGTTTCCAAGGCCAATGTGTATCCTTTATAAAGGGCTGAGACCAAAACTATACACAGTATTCCAGGTGTGGTCTAACCAGCATATTGTGTAGTTGGAGAAAAACGTCACCTTTATATAACAGAATAGAATTGAATCATAAAATTGTTCCAGCACAGAAGGAGGTGTTCCTGGCCTGAATATTTATGCAGGCTCTCTGCAAGAGCAACTCAGCTGGTCCAACACACCCGCCTTTTCCATACAGCTCTGCACAGTTTTTTCCTCAGATAATTATCCATTCTTTTTCTTATTCGTTCTTGGGATGTGAGGATCCCTGGCAATGCCGGAATGTACTTCCCATCCCTAATTGCACTTGGGAAGGTGGTAGTGAGCTGCCTTCTTGAACCGCTGAAGTCCATATGGTGAGGTACATGCACAGTGCTGTTAGGGAGGGAGTTCCAGGATTTTGACTCAGCAATATAGTTCCAAGTCAGGATGTTGTGTGACTTGGAGGGAGGCATGCAGGTGGTAGTGTTCCCATGCATCTACTGCTTTCGTCTTTCTAGGTGATACTGGTTGCGAGTTTGCAAGGAGTTGTGAAACGAGCATTGGTGAATTGCTGCACTGCATCTTGTATATGATACACACTTTGACCACTGTGCATCGTACTGGAGGAAGTGAATATTTAAGATGGTGGATAGGGTGGTGATGAAGCGGGTTGCTTTGTCTTGGTTGGAGTTGAACTTCTGGAGTGCTGTAGTGTCTGAAATTATGCAGGCAAGTGGAGAATATTCCATCACACTCCTGCCTTCTAGATGGTGGACAGGTTTTGGGGAGTTAGTAGATGAGTTGCAGAATTTCCAGCCCCTGACCAACTCTTGCAGCCACAGTATGTTTATCGCTGTTCCAGGTTTCTGGGCAAGGCTGATCCCCAGGATGTTGATGGTGGGGGTTTCAGCGATGATAATGCCATTGAATGTCAGGGGGAGATGTTTAGATTCTCTGTTATTGGAGATGATAATTGCCTGGCACTTGGGTGGTGTGGATGTTACCTGCCACTATTCAGCCCAAGCCTGAATGTCGTCCAGGTGTTGCTGCATGTGGATCTGGACTACTTCAGAATCTGAGGCGTCGAGAATAGTACTGAACTTTATGCAATTATCGGTGAACATCCCCACTTCTGACCTTATGATGGAGGGAAATTCATTGATGAAGCATCTGAAGATGGTTGGGCCTAGGACACCAGCCCAAGTAACTCCTGCAGCAATGTACTGGGGCTGAGATGATTGGCCTCCAGAACCACAACCATGTTCCTTTGTGTTCGATAGGACTCCATCTCGTGGAGTATTTCCCCCCTGATTCCCATTGCCTCCAGATTTGCTTGAGCTCCTTGATACCATACTAAGTCTACTGTTACCTTGCTGGCAAAGGCAGTCACTATCACTTCTTGAATTCAGCTTTATTTTCCATGTTTGGACCAAGTCTGTAATGAGGTTTGGAATTGAGTGCCCCTGGTGGATTCCAAACTGAGCATCGGTCAGTGATTTATTACTGAGTAAGTGCTGTTTGATAACACTGTCGATGATACCTTCCACAAATTTGCTGATGATTGAGAGTAGATTGATGTGGCAGTAATTGGCCAGATTGGATTTCTGCCGATTTTTGTGGACAGGACAGAAATGGGAATTTTCCACATTGTCGGGTAGATGTCTATATTACAACTGTACTGGAACAGCTTGTCTAAGGACACAGCTTGTTCTGGAGAACAGGTCTTCAGTATGACAGCTGGGATTTTTTCAGGGCCCATGGACTTTTCTGTATCCAGTGCCTTTACCAATCTCTTGGTATCACGTGGATTTAATCGAATTGTCTAAAGACTGGCATCTATGATGGTGAGGACCAATTCTCTCTTCAACCCAGGACTGAATATGCTTCCACTTCACTCTCAGCATTGGAAATAGCTGAGGCCCCAGCAATGTTACTTGGGGCACTCCACTGGTAACAGCCTGCCAACTTGAAAATGCTCCATTTATCCCTATTCTTTGCTTTCTGTCCGTTAAGCTCTATGTCCTCGATGCATGCTAATATATTAGCCCAATTCCATGAGCCTTTATCTAGTGTATTAATCTTCTGTGGTATCTAACTGAATGCTTTTTGGAAATCCAATGATACTATATTTCCTGATTCCTCTTTATCGACCCTTCTAGTTACATCCTCAGAATTCTGTAATACATTTGTCAAGCAAGATTACCATTTCGTAAAACCATGTTGACTTTGTTTGATCAGACTATGATTTTCTAAGTTCTTGTTCAGACTTCCTTAAACATCGATGAGAGCATTTTCCCGACCACTGATGTTAGGCTAACTGGCCTGCAGTTCACCATGTTAAATATATTAAACTGGGGCTCCAGTGGTGCAGTTGGTTAGCGTGTGGTACTAATACAGCAGTGCTATTAGTGAGCAATGCCAAGACTGTGAGTTCGAGCTTTACCTAGAGCACAAATTTTAGAGACAGGGAGCAATGTGAAGCAGCTGAGCAGTGAAGAGAGCTGTGATCAGTGAGTCTGAACTGACCAGAGTCAGTCATTTGCAGCACAGAAGGAAACATTTCGATTCATGCTGGCTCTGCAGGGAGTTGTGCAATCAGACTCGAAAACAGGAATTTGAAAAAAAATGCTGGAAATATCCAACAGGTCTGGCAACAACTGTAGAGAGAGAAGCAGCTTTAATGTTTAAGTCTGTGAACTTCCCTCAGAACTGACAACGGTTAGAAATGTCGCTGTTTTTAAGCAAATAAAGCGGAGGTGGGGCAAAAAAATAACTCAAGGCAAGGTGTCGATACACGCAGCCCTGCAAGCCTATTTTTTCTCAGTCGTCCTCTTGAAGTTATTGATCATTTCTGCTTCCACCACCTTTGTGGGCAGCGACTTCCATGTCATTACAACTTGCTATGTAAAAACAAGACTTCCTCATATTCCCCTGCATCTCCCCCCCCCCACCCCCCCCCCCCCCCCACCCCACCCAACTTGCAATCTGTTTCCCTGACTTCTGGTAGGATTTGTTGATGGGAACAGTTTTTCCTTGTCTAATGTATCTAAGCCTGTCATAATCTGGTACACTTCTATTAAATCACCCCTCAATCTCCTTTGTTCGAAGGAGAACAAACCCAGCTCTTCCAACCTAACCAAGAAACTAAAGTCCTCCATCCCCGGAACCATTCGGATAAATCTCCTCTGCACCCTCTCAAGGACCATCACATACTTCCTGAAATGCTGTGACCAGAACTAGACGCAGTACTCCAGTTGAGGCCTAAACAGAGCATTATAGACGTTCAAGATAATTGTACTGAATACTTCTATCTTTCAAGCCCAAGATTCCATGTGCTTCACTCACCATTCTCTCAATATGTCTTGCCACCTTCAAGGATCTCTGCCCCTGCAACCCCAGGTCCTCTGTTTCTGCACACTCTTTAGAACTATGCCATTACGTCTAAATTGCCTCTCCCGAACCCTTCTGGTAAATGCATCACCTCACACTTGTCAGTAAAAACTTCCATCTGCCACCTTTCTGTCCATTCTGCTAGCCTATCTCTGTCCTGTTGCAGACTGTTCATATCATGCTCACTGTTTGCTGCAGCTCCAGGTTTGGTGTCATCAGCAAATGTTGATATTCTACTTTGTATTCCAAGATTCAAGTCATTTATATAAAGTAAAACAAAAACAGTGGTCCCAGCATTGACCCTTGGGGAACACCTCTGTCTCCTATCCTCCAGTTTGAAAAACAACCATTTCCTTTGACTGGCTGTTTTCAGTCCGTCAGCCATTATTTTATCAATTGGACACAGAACCCCCTTTTCCATGAGCCACAATTTTGTTAGCAAACCTTTAATGTGGTACCTTGTCAAATATTTTCTTAAAATCCGTAAAACAACATTCAACACATTCCCTTCATCAACCTTCCCTGCTACTTCATCAAAACATTCATTTAAATTAGGCATGCATGATCTGTCTTTTACAAATCCATGCTGACTATCCTTAATTAACTTGAACCTCTCGACGTGTAAATTGATATTTTCCCTGACTATTGTTTCGAAAATCTTACCCACCACTGATGTTAAACTAACTGACCTATGGTTGCTAGTACTCTCCTTACACATTTCTTCAATAAGGGTGTCACATTTTCCACTCTCCAATTCTCTGGCACCTTCTTTCCTGACTCAAATTTCCAGAACCTGTGGAAAGTCCGTTACCCATCTTGGACTGAGTCTGAGGAGAGGTTTCTTCAACAGAGGCTGATTTTGACGTTGAGCTACAATTGAAATTTCCACATCATCAGAGATGTCTCTCTGTATCTGCCTTAGACCTGACCTCGGATTTTCTCTTACACGAGTTTCTGGCATGATTTCTGTTTGAGTAACTATTGGTGCCCAACTCATAACCAAACTATCTGATTCATTCGACTCATTTGATTCTTTCCAACTTCCTTCTTTTTTGTGAACCTCTGAAGGTAAAATATGATCTATATCTATAAACCTAACCTTTCCACTACCAAACATCTTAACTAAATATGTGCGAGGACCACATCTTCTACCACTATCACTGGTCACCACTTCAACCACTTGTGATGATGATTCTGCAATCTATCCTTCTGGTTCAACTTCTGACTTCTTTCTCCCACTCGAGCTCTCTCATGACTCTCTTTCTGTCTTGATTGTTTCTCTTCTACTAACAGCGTTAAATGTGGCTTCAGCAATGAAAACCTCGTTCTAGGCTGCCAGCTAAGAAACAATTCAGCTGGCGTTATGCTGGTAGCAGTGTGAGGGGTGTTACAATAGATAAACAGAAAGTTCAGCAGTCTGTGATCCAATGATAACTGACTTTTGTTCAGATTGATATCCAGCATTTGCTTGACAAGAGCATGCTTAACAATCTGCACTGTGCGCTCTGCTGCTCCTTTGGAAGCAGGATGATACAGTGGAACTCTAGTGTGTTTTACACCATTTGTTCTCATGAATTGTACAAACTCTCCTGAACAAAACTGAGGTCTGTTTTCAGACACAATTTCCTCTGGGAACCCATAAGCAGAAAACAAACTACACAAAATATCTGGAGTTTTGCTAGTTGTTCCTCAATTCATTGGAAACCCCTCAACCCACTTCGAATGTCTCTTTCTCAATGAACATCTGTTGTCCTTCTAATTCTGTAAAATCTATGTGCAGCCTCTGCCACACTCTAGCTGGTCATTTCCATGGCTGAAAAGGTACCGATGGCGGCTTCCTTTCTACTGCTTGACATGTTCCAGATGATTTCACTATGTTTCCAATGTCCTTCTCTAACTATGACCACCAAAGATATCTCCTCACTAGACTCTTCGTCAAACATATCCCTAAGTGATCATCATGAACATCACATAGCAACTGCAATATGTACTTTCCAGGGATTACAATTCTAGCTCCCCACAGGACATAAATTTGATCAACCGACAACTCATTCTTATGCATAAAAAATGACCTGAATTCTAAATCCAGTACCTGTGTTTCCCACCCATTTGTGTTATATTTGAACACCTTTGCCAATACGGAGCCCCTACGAGTTGTTCGACCAATGTCATCTGCTGTTACTGGAAACTCGTCTTCATCCGAAGCCCACATCCCAGGAACGACTAAAAAAAACTGCTCTGTATGGAGAGGAATCACATGTTAGTTTAATCTCTTTGAGCACATCGTAATGCAGAAGCATTACACCCTCTGCAAGTTGACGTTTACGCAATTTGAATGCCTTATCACACTCCTTTGTCCGATTCCACGGATACCCCTTCCTCAAGAGTTCATTCAATGGATGCAATAATGTTGCCAGATCTGGTATGAATTTACTGCAGTAAATTATGAGGTTCAAAAAAGATCTGAGATTAGATGTGTTCTGAGGGTGTGGCGCATTTCTAATTGCTTGAATCTTACACTTGGTAACATTTAACCCGTTCTTGTCTACTTTCTGACCCAAGTGCATTGCAGAATTTTGAAACATTTCACATTTGTGTTCCTTCATCCGAACTCCATGCTTTTCCAAGAGGCAGCCTGTGAAACTGAAATAGACCCATGTGTGTAATGATAGTCAAGAATGACTCAGACTCAGCGTCTGACTCAAGCTCCAGATAGGCATTTGTCAAATCTAAATTTGAAAAAGTCTGGCTTCCTGTCAACGTCGTGAACAGATGCTCCATGTTTGTCATGTTATTGGGTGGATTACATTCCAGTATCTGTTGACAGTTACCTTATACTCAGCACATACTCTGACACTACCATCTGACTTTGGTATTACCACTATGGGAATAGCCCAATTACTCTGCTCTACCTTAGAGATAATGTTCTCAGTCTCAAGTCATTTCAGTTCTTGCTTCACCTTCTCTCTCAGAGCATAGGGTACTGGATGCGGCTGACAATACACTGGCCTTGCATTCTCCTGAGCTTGTATGTTAGCTTTGTACCCTTGAATTGATTTGCAGATTTCAGTGAACACCTTCGGATAGTTCATGTTGAGATATGAATTTCAGCTCAATACGAGAAAGCTCGCTCATATTTCACTTAAATGCTGCGAACCAGTTTCTTCCAAACAAGGCTGGTTTTTCACCTTTCACAACAATGATGGGCAATTTTGCACATTGCTCATTGTATGTGATGCCAACCAATACACTTCCAATTTGGGGAATATTCTCTCCTCCATAACTGTGTAACTCTACTCATCATTTTTCCAGGGGATGGTGACTCAACTTTTCACGATACAGCGGCACTGAAACTATGCTAACTGATGCACCTGTGTTGACCTCCATGTTGTATTTAGCCAGAATGCATTGTGCATACCTAATTGCCCTTGAGAAGGTGGTGGTGGTGGTGAGATTCCTTCTAGAACTGCTGCAGTCCTTGGGATGTAGGTACACCAACAGTGTTGTTGGAAGGGAGTTCCAGGATTTTGACCCAGTGACAGTGAAGCAATGGTGACATAGTTCCAAGTCAGGGTGGTGTGTGGCTTGGAAGGAAACTTGCAAGCGGTGATGTCTCCATGCATCTGCTGTCCTTGTCTTTCTAGGTGGTAGAGGTTGCGGGTTTGGAAGGTGCTGTCGAAGGAGCCTTAGTGAGTTGCTGCAGTTTACTGGAGTTTCTTCCAACGATACTTGGACCACGATGCTCTGTGAAGTTTCATTGGACATCCTTGTGCTTCTGATCACATGGATCTCAAATGAAGCCTCATCAACCTGCTGCTGTTTGACAACCGAATGCAGTGAATGATGTTTCCTCCTGCCTGTGTTTTCACCGATGACCTTCTTGCGACATGCCTTGGCAAGATAACACTTCTTCTTGCAGCTGTAGCACTCTGCCTTCACAACGGGAGAATTCTGGGCTCAATGTTGGCCTCAGCACCGGTCACAGGATTTTATTTAACCACTGCTACTACCCTGATGGCCTCCTCCCGTTTTCTTACGAGCAACACCCACATGACCATCACCAGTTGCCATCATTGGGACCTTCTGCTTACTCATCTGCAGCTTATTTACTTCAGCAGATGACTGACGGTTGTTAACTCTCACTTCTCTCGAGTCAAATTCAGCCATGTCCATGGACAGTGCTGTTTGAAAAGCTATGTCAAAACTCACCTTTGGCAATGTCATCAACTTACTGTGAATGTGCTCACCCTTTAATCAGCAACCAAATCTGTCACACAACACACGCTCTTGAAATTCTCCAAAATTTACAATGAAGTGACAGCTTTTGGAAGGCCACAATAAACTCCCCAATGTCCTCATTGGGCAGCTGATTCCTTGTTCCAAACTGATAGATTTCTGCAATCTTCAATGGTTTCGGATTGTCATGCTGCTCAAGCTTAATCAAAATGTCCTTCAGCGGCATGTCCTTTGGTTTTGCTGGGGTGAGAAAAGTATTGAGTATGTCATACATTCCGGGCCTGCTTCAGTCAAAAATATCCCTCTGTCTTTTCCCAAACTGCCTGGTTGACAGCTACATTATCAGGATCTTCGAGGGTATTGTTAACAGTGAAAAAATCTCTATCCACTCCATGTACACACGGAAAGATTCTCAGTCATGGTCATACTCCCTCAGTCACCCAATAATTCCCTTAGACACAGCCATCTTGGAAGGTCAGTCCAATAATTTAATTGCAACCCGACCACAGATTATAATTTGTAAGCATTAATTAGAGCTTCCAATGGCGGGACAGATACCCGGCATTTCCAGCGATATTGAATATGCCCTATTCCTTCTACAGGGGAACAGCGCGCAGGTGCAGTACTGGCTTGTATTTCGAGCATGCGCAGTGTCGGAGTTCTCCGGGAGATGCATTTGCAGCGGGTCAGAGTTGGCGGTCGGGTGGGTCGGCTTCATAAACACCTGGTGTAGGCCTGAAGCCCCAAATAAGAAACTCCAGTTCCATCATTTGCGTCTCCGGGGTTATCCCTGGGTTGCCCAGGTTAACGGCTGCCACCTCTGGAAAGGAAGCCGGGAGGGTTTAGGCGCCGCCATCTTGAGCGGAGAGCAGTGCGCATGTGTTACCATCTTATTGCCGGCACTGAGAGTGGGCGGGGCTTCAGGGTCCCAGTGAGCAGGAGGGAAAATCATTGATTCAGTTATTTGTTTCTCACTCAGCAAACAGGGGCTGGAGTAGTGAACCGAGCCAGAGTAGAGGGAGGGAGAAAACTGTCAGCAGAGGAAAGAAATCGTGCAGATGATGCCATGGGTTTGGATGCCCAGGGAGAAGGGAGAGCTGTGAGACGGGGATTTACAGCTTTGGGGAACTAAAGAGGAAAAATTGTCTGCTCGAAATTTCTATCCTATACTTAGAGTGATGACCTTTATAATCTCCTTTATAACAGGGTATGAGAAGAGAAGGATTAGCAGACGGGAAAACTTAAACCAAGCATCACGTCAAGATCTGAAAGAATCATTCGATTCATCAGCACCTGAATATCATCGGACTTTGAATGTGGAACAAGAAATGTTTGTTCTGTCTGTGGGAAAAGATTTCAAACATCAGTGTGACTGGAAAAACTGCAAGGCACCCACACCCGAGTGAGAGTGTTCCAGTGCACTGACTGTGACTGAGCTTTAACCAGTTACACAGGCTGAAAAGACATTACACCATTCACAGAGGAGAGAAAACATACACGTGTTCTGTGTGCAGATGAGGCTTCAACTGATCATCCAACTTGGAGAGACACAAAGACATCTGCACCATGGAGAAACCGTGAGAATGTGGGACTGTGGGAAGGGATTCAATTACCCATCTGAACTCGAGACTCATCGACGCACTCACATTGGGGAGAAGCCGTTCACCTGCTCCATGTGTGGGAAGGGATTCACTCACTCATCTAAACTCACTGAACACCAGCGGTTTCACACTGGGGAGAGACAGTTCACCTGCAATGAGTGTGAGAAGGGATTCACTTGTTAACCAACCACAATTCACACCAACTTCTTCACACTGATAAGAGACCTTTTAAATGTTCTGACTGTGAGAAGAGCTTGAAAAACAAAAATCACCTGCTGACACACCAGAGAGTTCACTTTGAGGGGAGACCGTTCATCTGCTCTGAATGGGGGAGGGGATTCGCTCAGTCAATCAACCTGCTGAGACACCAGCGAGTTCACACTGGGGAGAGACCGTTCACCTGCTCTATGAGTGGGCGGGGATTCACTCAGTCAATCAATCTGCTGAGTCCGAGCGAGTTCACACGAGGGAGAGGCCGTTCACTTGCTCTGAGTGGTGGAGGGGATTCACTCAATCAACCTGCTGCGACAGCAGCGAGTTCACAAGTGACTGCAGGGTTTGGATTCTGCTGTTTTTGCTGCTGTTAATCACATCTAGGACTGAACCATTTTCATTCTGATAGTTGGGGTTTGTTTTTGCTGATGTTGATTATCCCAGTAACTGGGCTGAAGTTTAATATTTGGATATATCTTCAAGAAATATTAATTTCTTCAAGATAAGTGGAGACTAATTGATGAGGCAGGATCTAACTGAAATGTGCTGCGGGTTTGAGGGGCTGAATGGCCTGCTCCAGTTCTTTGTGTACTTTCTCCCCAGACTTCCCCCACTCTCTAACTCTGCTCACGTGCTTGTTTCCAGTTGCAGTGCCTTCTCCCCAGTTCTCCCATGACTTTCCATTTATCAGTTGTGTTTCAGTCCAAGTCTATTCAGGACATAGAAACAGGAATCGGCCTTTTAGCCTCTCGAGTCTGTTCTGCTATTCAATGAGAAGATGGCCGATCTATGACTTTACTTCATTATACCCAAATATTATTTTAATGCTGGCTTCCCCAGTCTGTTACAATGGGATTTAAAAATGCCTTTCATTTACACTGTACCTTTAAAGTAGGAGAGTGTCTGAAGGTGCATCTCAGAACATAAACGGAAAAATCAGACAAAAATTGACACTGAGCCAAAGAAGGGTAAATAGAAGGACTGACTAAAAGCTTGGTCAAAATCATAGGTTTTTAGTAGGGTCTTAACGGAGGAGAGATGTGGACTGGCAGAAAGGTGCAAGGAGGAAATTCCAGAGCTTCGGGCCGGTGACTGAAGGCACAGGCAATGGGACAGAAAGACAGTGAGGGATGTGTAAGAGGTCAGAGTTGGAGGAATGCAGAGTTTTCTGAGGGTTGTTCGGCTGGAGGAGATTACAGATATAGGGAGAGGTGAGGCCTTGAAGCGATTTGAACATGAGATGAGAATTTTAAAATGGGGACATTAGAGGACCTGGAGCCATTGTAGATCAGTGAGCTCAGTAATGATGGATGAGTGGAAATTTGTGATGCTTGGAGTAAACAGCAGCAGAATGTGAATGAGCTGCAGTTTATGCAGGGTGGGGGTGGGGGTCAATCAGAAGAGCATTAGAATAGACAAGCAGGCTGACAACACAAACACTGGAGGGGTCAAGAGAGGTGGTGGTGATGTAGAGTTGAGTGGCATCAGCACACATGTGGAACCTGATGTCATGTCTTTGGATGATGTCACTGAGGGGCAGCTGATAGATGGGGGATAGAGGTGGCCATCGATAGATCCTTGGGAAACTCCAAAGGTAATGGGGTGAGAAGAGAAACTATTGCTAGAGATTCTTTGGCTATGATTGGATAGATCTGAATGGAGCCAAGGGAAGTCAGTCCCACTCAGCTAGACAGTGGAGGAGAGGCGTTAGAGGATGGTGTGGTCGACTGGGAGGTGAAGAAGTCTGAGGCGGGATAGTGCCCCACAGGTACAGAGAATGTCCTTTGTGGCATGGATTCGAGCTGTTTCAGTGCTGTGTGATGGAAACCTGATTGGAAAGTTTCAAACATGGAGTTCTGGGAAAGGTGGACACGGATTAGGGGCATAAAGACATTCAGTGACTTTGGAAAGGAATGAGAGGGTGAAGATGAGGTGGTAGTTTACAAGGACAGAGAGGTTGAGGGTGGGAGTTTTGAGGAGGTGGGTGATAATGACAGTTTTAAAAGGGAGCTGGAAGTAACTGAGGAAAGGAAACTGTTTACAATGTCAGTTAGCACGAGGGCCAGGAAGGGAAGTTGTTTGATCAGTTTAGTGGTTACATTACAGGGACAACCATTAAAAGCACGGTTCATTGGCCCATATAGATTGATCAAAAGATTGGATAAGGTAGATTACTTTATTGACACCCCTGATCACCGAGAGAACTGGTTGTGTCACATTAATATGCTCAAACTATATTACTACAGGGAGGAGGATAAGCCAATACAGGTATTTCAGTTAAACAGTACTGTTGACAAGGAAACGGATTGTGAGGATGAGGCAAAGGTAGGCCTCGTAAATTCTCAGATTTAACCAGCAACTATCCTATTAGTGAAATACAGAATATGTAGGAAAGTTAGACAAAATGCTTTTGCACTAAGAGGAAAAACGGCGAGAAGACTGAACAGTTTTTTTTTTAACAAAGTTTCAAAAAGCTTGTCGGGATAAGGCAGGATGTACATATGATGTGGGGGTAGGGGGAAACATTCCTTTAAAACAACATCCCTGTCGTTTAGGTCCAGATAGACCAGCCCAAGTGGAAGCAGAGTCCAATGAAGTCCAGTACAGCTGGAATTCGCAGGTGGTCTTGATGCCGAAACCTGGTGGGATCGCACAAACTTGCCTAGACTAAAGAAAGGTCACGGTGGTAAAGAAGGCAGACTCCTACCCAAATTATCATTTAAAGTAGTGCATGGACAGAGTGGGCAACACCATATGTCTTAAAGAGACAGATGTGTTGGAGGGATACTGTCAAATTCCTTTGACACCCCAGGGTAAGACAAGAGCAGCTTCTGTTACCCAGGACTGGGTTTTCCAGTGTCACGTGATGACACATAGGTTAAGGGGGACTCGAGAAACTTCTCAAAGAATAGTGAACACAGTAGAGGTCAGTGCTCCGAGCTCTGCAGTGCACCTGGCTGAAGTGATGGACAATAGGGACACTTGGAAGGAAAGCACGAAACAACTGGAAGACTATGCTTGGAAATTTGAAATGCGTTAATTGGGACAATCTTTGAAAAATTTTAAACTGAAAATGTTCTGGTGGAACTTGTTGCTGTAGTCCCAATATTCTTGAAAAGTGTATATCTGTCAATGCGGGCGAAAATGTGTTATCGTTTGTTTTTTCAATTTCATTTTTTGCATTGCAATGAAACGCATTTTCAGAATGGTATTTCATTCCGCCAGGGATGGAGATGTTATGATCCTACTTTATTTTTTGAGGTGGGTGGGGGGGGGGGGGTGCTATGTGTGCAGTGTGTCTTTAAGGCAGCAAATGATCAGTACTGCTTTAAGGACAAGCAAGCCTCAGGAGTTAGAGAAGGTGCATTCTGGTTGCTGTTGGATACAGCCAGACAGAGAGGGAGAACAAGCCAGCCTCAGATGTTACCAAGGAAAGTGCATCTTGTTTGCCCCAGATCCAGCATTATGCAATGCTGCAATTTATTACAAGGGGAATGGAATATAAAAAATGTTTCGCTGCAGTTATACAGGGCATTGGTGAGACCAAATCTAGAGTATTCTGTACAGTTTAGGTCTCCATACTTCAAGGATACAGTTGCATTGGAAGCAGTTCAGAGAAGGTTCATTCGACTGATTCCTGGGAGAAAGGGTTATCTTTTGAGGAAAGGGTGAACAGTTTGGGTCTGTATTCATTGGAGTTTAGAAGGATCAGAGTTGATCTCATTGAAATATATAAGATCCTGAGGGGACTTAACAGGGTGGATGTTGAAAGGATGTTTCCCTTTCTGGGGAAGGCTAAAACTGGGGAACAGTTTAAAATTAAAGGCTCTCCCATGTAAGACAGAGTAACAGTGAAATTTATTTCTCTCAGAGAGTCGTGAGTCTGTGGAACTCTCTTCCCCGGACAGCAGTGGAGGTAGGGTCATTGAATGTTTCTAAGGCAGACGCAGACAGAGTCTTCACAAACAAGGGAGTCAAAGGATATCGGGGGCAGGCAGGAAAATGGAGCTGAATCCACAAACGGATCAGTCATGATCTTGTAGAATGGCGCAGCAGGCTCGAGGGTCTGAATAGCCTGCTCCAGCTCTTAGATCATGTGTTCATAGGTCAGACTGAGTGCAAGGTAGAGAATTAAAATGAGAAGAAACAGGAAGCGCAGGGCCATGCTTGCAGACTGAAGGGAGTTGTTCCACAAAGCGGTCATGCAGTCTGTATTTAGCCTCCTCAGTGTAGAGGAGACCACAATTATCTACCACTGTGTAGTGTGAGGGCACCTGGCGATAAAACTGTCTCTGCTCAAGAAATTTCTCAAAGAGAACATGCCCTCTTCTAATTTTTTTCTGTGGTATTTTAAGATGAAACTATACCATATAACATTTTGATGTCTCAAAAATATACAATCACCCCATCACAGAATATAACCCCAGTTCCTCACATGGTAGACAGGGGCATGCAACATGATACTAACAGGAACTAATAGGTTCACCACTTGTGCATTACCTACAGTAGCATCAGACCATGAATCAGACACTGTTATCAGACCTGGACTCATCCAATTGCCCCAGGAGGAGGATTTTTATTCCAGTGTTTGATCTGGGTGAATGGCACAGCAGCTCGAAGGGCCAAATGGACTCCTCCAGCTCCTATTTCTTATGTTCATTAAACCTCAGTCTGGTTCCTCTCAAGCTGCTGAGTGAATGAATTAAATCTTTCTTGACAAATCACCAAGATACCAGTATACAATTCATGCCCGAAACTTCATTTATTGGTTACAAATCACATTTGAGTTAAATCTGAGTAGACACATTATGGACATGCATAAAATGTACCATCTACAAGGTACACTGCAGCAACGCACCAAGGCTCCTTAGACAGTACCTTCCAAACCCACAACCTCTACCAACTAGAAGGACAAAGGCAGCAAATGCATGGGAACACCACCACCTGCAAGTTCCCCTCCAAGTCACACACCATCCTTACTTGGAACTATACCGCCATTCCTTCACTGTCGCTGGGTCAAAATCCTGGAACTTCCTTCCGAACAGCACTGTGGGTGTACCTACCTCACATGGACTGCAGCGGTTCAAGAAGGCAGCTCACCACCACCTTCTTAAGGGCAATTAGGGCTGGGCAGTAAATGCTGGCCTGGCCAGCGACGCCCACACTCCATGAATGAATGAAAAAAACACATATAAATGTAATCAGAGTTAACCAGCAGTTGAGCGAATATAGAGAGAGTATTTCACAAAAACAAGTAACAAATGCAAGGGTGAGTGGCCAAAGATCAAAAAGTCTGAAAATTAGTGGCTGAAGACAAAAAGTCTGAATTTTTTTCTGACAAGGAATCATGTAATTATAGCACTTTTAATGAAGCAAACTAGTTGTGTAATGGTAATTGTGTACAATTTTGCATATGTAATGAATAAAATTACACAACTCAGAATGCAATTTCATGAGACTTACCTGACAGCTGATAATTGGTTTTACAGAGCTTCATGTTTTCAATGTCCTGCTTCTGCCTATTTATAGATTTTTCATGTAAAAGGTGTTCTGTGAAGATGTGTAAACTTCACTGGAAAGCAACATTTAGAAGCATACTAGACTGCACATTCTGGCACCTTGGTAAGTGACGTGCAAAAATCAGTAGGTATATAAATTAATAAAAACTAAACATTTAACAGACATTGACAATCCAGACACTTGACGATAAGTGGGGTCATTTTTCTTACTTTGTGCTGTGTTAATCACCTGAACGAAGCAGAAAGCAAGACCAGGTGCACGACAGCTTTTCCAGATAATCTTAAGCAATGTCAAACCACACATTGAAAAAAGATGGCCAGAGTTATACTCCTTGCTTTGCATCACTAAGGTGCAAAAACCAGCTTCACAGTGACTCAAGGTTGACAGTGTGACTGGGACAGTAGACAGTGAAAGTGGAGATGAACAATGAATGGAATTCAGCCATACACCTGAGCAAACCGATAAGTGGAAATTCCAGATCACTTCAGTTGCTGCAATGCACAGGACATATGAAGTTTATACAACTCATGCTCACTGCAGGATATTCACATTCAGTAACCAGTTTGTACAGTGTTTTCAGAAATTACTTTGTATGTACACAGCAGTGTGTGTCTAAACATACAAATTTGGAGCAGGAGTCGGCCACTCAGCCCTTCAAGCCTGCTCTGTCATTCAATAAGTTCATGTCTGAACTAATTACTCCACATTTCCAACTGCCCCCGATAACGTTCCACCTCCTTGCTTATCAAGAATCTATCTACCTCTGTCTTCAAAATATTCAAATGTAAATGGAAGTAAGTTTCAAATTCCTATTGACAGACCAATGTTTTTGCTGCAGACCAGCGACTTGCCAGCTACTGATCCTGCACCATTAATTTTAAGCCATGTCAAATGAGCTGTGTCAGGTCTCAGGTGGTCTCTGCTAAGATATCCCATGAAGGCAAAAACAAACATTGGGAATTGGTCTGTGTATAAACACGCCTTCTTTTTGGAAATTTACAGAACACTAACACACAGAAATTGTGGAGGAGTATGCAGATCCACCCACTGACTATCCTGCTTCAAGTTCCTTTCCACCGAGTCTAAACAATAAACACAACTTAAAAACAGGTAAAAAGACCACCGAGCTGTTTTGTATTTGGTCAACTTTAAAAAAAGAACATCAGAACTGATTGCTTTAATTTTTGTCAAAGCCGGTCACGGCCGGAAAGGGAGAACCTATTGGTGGATTTCCAAAATCCCAATGTTGGAAATCTTCTGTTTCATGGACATTTCTCCGCCCTGAGTGACTTGTGAACTCGCTGGTGTGTCAGCAGGTTGGATGAAATAGTGAATCTCTTCTCACACTCTGAGCAGGTGAATGGCCTCTCCCCAGTGTGAACTCGCTGGTGTGTCACAAGATGGGATGGAGTAGTGAATCTCTTCTCACACTCTGAGCAGGTGAACGGCCTCTCCCCAGTGTGAACTCGCTGGTGTGTCAGCCGGTTGGATGACTGAGTGAATCCCTTCCCATACTCAGAGCAGGAGAATGCCCTCTCTCGAGTGAGAGCTCGTTGGTGTGTCAGAAGATGGAATGAAGTAGTGAATCCCCACTGTGTTCTGAACAGGTGAACGGCCTCTCCCCAGTGTGAACTCGCTGGTGTCTGAGCAGGTGGGATGAAGGAATGAATCCTTTCCCACACACAGAGCAGATGAACGGTCTCTCTGCAGTGTGAGTGCGCTGGTGTACAGTGAGTTCAGATGATTGCTTGAACCCAGCCCTGCAATAAGAACACCTAAACGGTCTCTCCTCAGTGTGAACACGTTGATGAGACATCAGTTCAGTAGAACATTTATAGCAATTCCCACAATCTGGATATTTAAAAGGTCTCTCCCCAGTATGAACTCGCTGGTGTGTCAGCAGGTAGGATGACTGAGTGAATCCCTTCCCACACTCAGAGCAAGTGAACAGCCTCTCCAGAGTGTGACTGCATGGATGGGTTTCCAGCTCAAATGGATAATTCAAACCTTTCCACAGTTCCCATATTTACATGGTTTGTTCCCAGTGTGACTGCACTTGTGTTTCGACAAGCTCAATGATCGGCTGAAACCTCTTCCACACACACAACACGTGTACAGTTTCTCCCCACTGTGATCAGTGCTTTTTCCTTCCATGTTCAATATTTGATTTACGATAAATTGGGCAAGTCCTTCAGAACCCGATCAAATGTTTGCTTTGCATTTCACAACTGCAAATCCTCCTCTTCTAAAACCCTGTGAAATTGCTTGAAAATGGAAAAAATGTCTGTGAGAGAAGCCACAAAAACACAAAGGCAGGTTGTGAAATGGAGCTGAATGAATCTGGTAATTCATGGGATTGGCAATAGGAAAAAGTGACCATGAAAGCTGCTGGATTGATGTACAACCCCATTTGGTTCAATAATGTCCTTCAGGGAAGGGAACCTGCCAACTAGTCTGGACCTACACAAGACTCTGCCCTCTATAGGAGGAAGGAGGGAGAGGAAAAAAAAGAGTGGAGGGTGATTTTTTGTCTGTACAATTGGACCAGAACTTTGAACAGAACCTCCCAAACCCTCAACTTCCATCATCTAGAAGGACCAGGGTAGCAGGTGTATGTGAACACCATCACCTCAAAGTTCCCCTCCAAGTCACACACCATCCTGACTGTCTGACATCCAGTACTGGATGAACAGAAATTTCCTCGAATTAAAGATTGGGAAGTCTTCACTTCCTGCCACGAACTTCACTCCCTCGGCACCAACTTTATCCTTCTCCCTGGCAACTGTCTGAGGCTAAACCAGACCATTCATAACCTTAGTATCATATCTGATCCCAAGATGAGCTTCCAACTGCATATCAGCACCATCACTCAGACTGCCTAGTTCCACCTCAGTAACATTGCCAGACTTCGCCACTGTCTCAGCTCATCTGCCTCTGAAACTTACATCCATGTATTTGTTACCTCTCAAATTGACTATTCTAACACATTCCTGGCCAGCATCCCACATTCTACCCTCCATAAACTTTAGATCATCCAAAACTCTGCTGCCTGTGTCGTTACTCGAACCAAGTCCTGTTCACCCATCACAACTGTGCTCACTGGCCTACACAGGCTCCCAGTTAAATAGCACCTCAATTTTAAAATCCTCATCCTTGCTTTCAAATCTCTCCATACCCTCACGCCTCACTATCTCTATAATCTCCTCCAGCTCTAGCAGACAGAGTTTCGAAACACTCAGCAACACAACTCCAGTGAAACATCCTCGGAGGAAAAGAGGGTGTAGTGTGTGATGCAACTCACAAGGACCTTGTCCGCCGCCATCACTCACACTGCTTGGCATTGCGCTTCCGCGAAAAGCAGTTCGGCACTGCGCATGCCTGGACTCCAATGCCGTGAACCGTGAACATTTTTTGTTAACGCCGATAACGTTGGGTTGAAGCCCCGCCATTGAACTTCCCAAGATAAGCGCTGGAAGGGAGTGGGAGAGCGGAGAGTCATTGAAAATGACGAGTCAAAGGGCATCGGAGGGAGCGGGGAAGATAAGCTGTGATTGAGCATGAAACTGAATGCGGTGATTGAAGCGGTGATCATGGGAGGGAGCAGGGACCTGAATGCGACCATTGAGGCGGTTTGGATTTAATTCGTGTTTTGTGTCAAATTCAGCAGCGCCATCTTTCCTCCTCGATGAGGCTGCATTTGCGCATGTACCATTGATGCAGCACCTATTTGGTTACGTTGCCAGCAAACGCGTCGTTAATATATGTTCGCTGTTTTATACCATTTTATTTTTCTGAGTATAAAACATGAACTTCCCGTCCATTCTCCGACTGGTAAATGGCAGCCTATACTGGCCAGAATGCACCGCGCGCAGAAATACGGCCTGTCTCCACCCCAAGAACCGCAACACGCAGGCGTCAGAAGGCTCCGCCCCACGGAGTCCGCTTGTCTGCGCCGAGCATGCGTGGTGCGGCTCCCGGAAGTTGAGGGCAGCCTCAGTCACACCGAGTTTCAGCGGCTCTCAGGCCCCGAATCAGAGCCGCCGGGTTCGGCGAACGTGCGGCGAGAACCCCGGGGGAAGGGAGGGGCAGCATTAAAGTGATGGTGCAGCGACTTCTCTATCAGCGCCGCCACTTCCCAGTTTCTTCTCCCGTTTCCTCCGAGTCAGGAAGCCTGTGAGTTGATTGGCTGGTAAGTTTTGGAACTTTGTTTCCCTTTCTCCAGAGTTCGGAAGTTTGTCCAAGGAGCTGGAAATTAAACATTCCAGTTTTCATCAGAATAAGGGGCAGCTTCCTGAGATGTAACTGACACCAATAGAAGGGAAGTGAGTAGCCGGTGAGCCGTCTTTTATTTTTAAGTATTGAGGTTTATTATTTATTTATTTTGAGATACAGCACTGAAACAGGCCCTTCGGCCCACCGAGTCTGTGCCGACCATTGACCAGCCATTTATATTAATCCTACATTAATCCCATATTCCTATCACATCCCCTCAATTCCCCGACCACCTACCGGCACAGTGGCGCAGTGGTTAGCACTGCAGTCTCACAGCTCCAGCGACCCGGGTTCACTGCCTGTGTGGAGTTTGCAAGTTCTCCCTGTGTCTGCGTGGGTTTTCTCCGGGTGCTCCGGTTTTCTCCCACAAGCCAAAAGACTTGCAGGTCGGTAGGTAAATTGGCCATTATAAATTGCCCCTAGTATAGGTAGGTGGTAGGGAAATATAGGGACAGGTGGGGATGTGGTAGGAATGTGGGATCAGTGTAGGATTAGTATAAATGGGTGGTTGATGGTCGGCACAGACTCAGTGGGCCGAAGGGCCTGTTTCAGTGCTGTATCTCTGAACACTAGTGGCAATTTACAATCGCCAATTTACCTATCAACCTGCAAATCTTTGGCTGTGGGAGGAAACCGGAGCACCCAGCAGAAACCCGCGCGGTCACAGGGAGAACTTGCAAACTCCGGACAGGCAGTACCCAGACTCACTGGAGCTGTGAGGCTGTGGTGCTAACCACTGCGCCGCTTGTAGTAGCAAGTTTATTATCTAATAGCCAGAGGAATTGCAGGGCTGCTCCAACCTCTGCAGTGCACATCCTGTGCGATAGTAAACAGAAAACATGGCAGGCGATAAGCTAGCCAGGAAGGATCTAAAGGGAAAGCTAAGAAGAGCAAGGAGAGGACACGAGAAGTCATTGGCGGATAGGATCAGGGAAAACCCTAAGGCTTTCTGTAGGTATATCAGGAATAAAAGAATGACTAGAGTTAGATTAGGGCCAATCAAGGATAGTAGTGGGAAGTTGTGTGTGGAACCAGAGGAGGTAGGGGAAGTGTTAAATGAATATTTTGCGTCAGTATTTACAGTAGAGAAAGAAAATGTTGTCGAGGAGAATACTGAGGTTCAGGCTACTAGGCTAAATGGGATTGAGGTTCACAAGGAGGAGGTGTTATCAATTTTGGAAAGTGTGAAAATAGATAAGTCCCCTGGGCCAGATGGGATTTATCCTAGGATTCTCTGGGAAGCTAGGGAGGAGATTGCAGAGCCTTTGTCCTTGATCTTGATGTCGTCATTGTCGACAGGAATAGTGCCGGAAGACTGGAGGATAGCAAATGTTGTCCCCTTGTTCAAGAAGGGGAGTAGAGACAGCCCTGGTAATTATAGACCTGTGAGCCTTACTTCGGTTGTGGGTAAAATGTTGGAAAAGGTTATAAGAGACAGGATTTATAATCATCTTGAAAAGAATAAGTTCATTAGCGATAGTCAGCACGGTTTTGTGAAGGGTAGGTCGTGCCTCACAAACCTTATTGAGTTTTTCGAGAAGGTGACCAAACAGGTGGATGAGGGTAAAGCAGTGGATGTGGTGTATATGGATTTCAGTAAGGCGTTTGATAAGGTTCCCCATGGTAGGCTATTGCAGAAAATACGGAAGTATGGGGTTGAAGGTGATTTAGAGCTTTGGATCAGAAATTGGCGAGCTGAAAGAAGACAGAGGGTGATGGTTGATGGCAAATGTTCATTCTGGAGTTTAGTTACTAGTGGTGTACCGCAAGGATCTGTTTTGGGGCCACTGCTGTTTGTCATTTTTATAAATGACCTGGAAGACGGTGTAGGAGGGTGTGTTAGTAAATTTGCAGATGACACTAAGGTCGGTGGAGTTGTGGATAGTGCCGAAGGATGTGGTAGGGTACAGAGGGACATAGATAGGCTGCAGAGCTGGGCTGAGAGATGGCAAATGGAGTTTAATGCGGAAAGGTGCGAGGTGATTCACTTTGGAAGGAGTAACAGGAATGCAGAGTACTGGGCTAATGGGAAGATTCTTGGTAGTGTAGCTGAACAGAGAGATCTTGGTGTCCAGGTGCATAAATCCCTGAAGGTTGCTACCCAGGTTAATAGGACTGTTAAGAAGGCATATGGTATGTTAGCTTTTATTAGTCAGGGGATCGAGTTTCGGAGCCACGAGGTCATGCTGCAGCTGTACAAAACTCTGGTGAGACCGCACCTGGAGTATTGCGTGCAGTTCTGGTCACCGCATTATAGGAAGGATGTGGAAGCTTTGGAAAGGGTGCAGAGGAGATTTACTAGGATGTGGCCTGGTATGGAGGGAAGGTCTTACGAGGAAAGGCTGAGGGACTTGAGGTTGTTTTCGTTGGAGAGAAGGAGGAGGAGAGGTGACTTAATAGAGACATATAAAATAATCAGAGGGTGAGATAGGGTGGATAGTGAGAGTCTTTTTCCTCGGATGTTGATGGCAAACACGAGGGGACATAGCTTTAAGTTGAGGGGTGATAGATATAGGACAGATGTCAGAGGTAGTTTCTTTACTCAGAGAGTAGTAGGGGCGTGGAACGCCCTGCCTGCAACAGTAGTAGACTCGCCAACTTGAAGGGCATTTAAGTGGTCATTGGATAGACATATGGATGAAAATGGAATAATGTAGGTCAGATGGTTTCACAGGTCTGCGCAACATCGAGGGCTGAAGAGCCTGTACTGCGCTGTAATGTTCTAATAAGTAAAGATCGGGGCTCGAGGCCCTTACTTACCTGGGAGCGGAGCGACGACTGGCGGACCTGTGAGGAAGCTGATCCAGAGCGGCGACAGGCTCCCTGTGTCTCTCGGCGTGCGCTGAGACTCGAAAGATGGAGAAAAAGGACTTTGAGTGATATCACGGGAAATTTTCAAGGTGACGGAAAGGGTCATAGACGGGAGTTTTAGAGAAGTGGTTACACCCAAAGTGCAGGCAGATAGATGGGTCACTGCTAGAAGGGGGAGGCAGTCAGTGCAGGAATCCCCTGTGGCTATCCCCCTCTCTAACAAGTATACCGTATTGGATACTGTTGGGGGGGATGGCCTATCAGGGGAAAACAGCAGCAGCCAGAGCAGTGGCACCACTGTTGGCACTGTTGTTCAGCAGGGAGGGACAAAGCGCAGAAGAGCAATAATTATAGGGGACTCTATAGTCAGGGGCACAGATAGACGCTTCTGTGGAAGTGAAAGAGACTCCAGGATGTTATGTTGCCTCCCTGGTGCCAGGGTCAAGGATGTCTCTGAATGGACAGAGGGCATTCTGAAGGGGGAGGGTGAACAGCCAGAGGTTGTGGTACACATCGGTACCAATGACATAGGCAGGAAGAGTGATGCGGTCCTGCAGGGGGAGTTTAGGGAGTTCGGTAGTAAGTTTAAAAAAAACAGGACCTCTCGGGTTGTAATCTCTGGATTACTCCCTGTGCCACGTGCCAGTGAGGCTAGAAATCGGAAGATAGTGCAGCTAAACATGTGGCTGAGCAGCTGGTGTAGCAGGGAGGGTTTCAGATATCTGGGCCATTGGGCTCTCTTCAGGGACAGATGGGATCTGTACAAGAAGGAACGGGTTGCATCTAAACTGGAGGGGCACTAATATCCTGGCTGCAAGGTTTGTTAGTGTCATTCGGGAGGGTTTGAACTAGTGTGGCAGGGAGGTGGGAACCAGAGCAGTAGGACAGCTAGTGAAGTAAATGAGGAGGACATAGTAAATAAGGCCAGGAGGAAGAGCAGGCAGGGAGATGTTGCTGAGCACAGCGGGACTGGTGGTCTGAAGTGCATTTGTTTCAATGCGAGAAGTATAACAGGTAAGGCAGATGAACTTAGAGCTTAGATTAGTCCTTGGAAATATGATGTTGCTATTACAGAGACTTGGTTGAGGGAAGGGCAGGATTGGCAGCTAAATGTTCCAGGCTTTAGAAGCTTCAGGTGGGATAGAGGGGGATGTAAAAGGGGTGGGGGAGTTGCATTACTGGTTAAGGAGAATATCACAGCTGTACAGCGGGAGGACACCTCAGAGGGGTCATGCAGCAAGGCAATATGGGTGGAGCTCAGGAATAGGAAGGGAGCAGTCATGATGTTGGGGGTTTACTACAGGCCTCCCAACAGCCAGCGGGAGGTAGAGGAGCAGATATGTAGACAGATTTTGGAAAGATGTAAAGGTAACAGGGTTGTAGTGGTGGGTGATTTTAACTTCCCCAATATTGACTGGGACTCACTTAATGCTAGGGGCTTGGATGGGGCAGAATTTGTGAGGAGCATCCAGGAGGACTTCTTGAAACAGTATGTAGATGGTCCAACTAGGGATGGGGCCATTCTGGACCTGCCATTGGGGAATGAGCCCGGCCAGGTGGTCGAAGTTTCAGTGGGGGAGCATTTCGGGAGCAGTGACCATAATTCCATAAGTTTTAAGGTACTTGTGGATAAGGATAAGAGTAGTTCTCGGGTGAAGGTGCTAAATTGGGGGAAGGCTAATTATAACAATATTAGGCAGGAACTGACAAATTGAGATTGGGGACGGCTGTTTGAGGGTAAATCAACATCTGACATGTGGGAGTCTTTCAAACGTCAGATGATTAGAATCCAGGACCAGCATGTTCCTGTGAGGAAGAAAGACAAGTTTGGCAAGTTTCGGGAAGGTTGGATAACACGGGATATTGTGAGCCAAATCAAAAAAAAAAGGAAGCATTTGTAAGGGCTGGAAGGCGCGAAACAGATGAAGCACTTGAGGAATATAAAGACAGTTGGAAGGAACTTAAGCAAGGAGTTAGGAGGGCTAAAAGGGGACATGAAAAGTCATTGGCAAACAGGATTAAGGAAAATCCCAAGGCTTTTTATACATATATAAAGAGCAAGAGGGTAACCAGGGAAAGGGTTGGCCCACTCAAGGACAGAGATGGGAATCGATGCGTGGAGCCAGAGGAAATGGGCGAGGTGCTAAATGAGTACTTTGCATCAGTATTCACCAAAGAGAAGGACTTGGTGGATGATGAGCCTCGGGAAGGGAGTGCAGATAGTCTCAGTCATCTCATTATCAAAAAGGAGGAGGTGTTGGGTGTCTTGCAAAGCATTAAGGTAGATAAGTCCCCATGGCCTGATGGGATCTACCCTCGAATACTGAGGGAGGCAAGGGAAGAAATTGCTGGGGCCTTGACAGAAATCTTTGCATCCTCATTGGCTACAGGTGAGGTCCCAGAGGACTGGAGAATAGCCAATGTTGTTCCTTTGTTTAAGAAGGGTGGCAAGGATAATCCAGGAAATTTTAGGCCGGTGAGCCTTACGTCAGTGGTAGGGAAGCTATTGGAGAGGATTCTTCGGGACAGGATTTACTCCCATTTGGAAACAAATGCACTTATTAGCGAGAGTCAGCATGGTTTTGTGAAGGGGTGGTTGTGTCTTACTAATTTGATTGAGTTTTTTGAGGAAGTGACGAAGATGATTGATGAAGGAAGGGCGGTGGATGTTGTCTATATGGACTTTAGTAAAGCCTTTGACAAGGTCCCGCATGGAAGACTGGTGCAAAAGATGAAGTCACACGGTATCAGAGGTGAGCTGGCAAGATGGATACAGAACTGGCTCGGTCATCGAAGACAGAGGGTAACAGTGGATGGGTCTTTTTCTGAATGGAGGGATGTGACCAGTGGTGTTCCGCAGGGATCAGTGTTGGGACCTTTGCTGTTTGTAGTATATATAAATGATTTTGAGGAAAATGTAGCTGGTCTGATCAGTAAGTTTGCGGACGACACAAAGGTTGGTGGAGTTGCGGATAATGATGAGGATTGTCAGAGGATACAGCAGGATATAGATCGGTTGGAGACTTGGGCGGAGAAATGGCAGATGGTGCTTAATCCGGACAAATGTGAGGTAATGCATTTTGGAAGATCTAATACAGGTGGGAAGTATACAATAAATGGCAGAACCCTTGGGAGTATTGACAGGCAGAGAGATCTGGGCGTACAGGTCCACAGGTCACTGAAAGTGGCAACGCAGGTGGATAAGGCAGTCAAGAAGGCATTCGGCATGCTTGCCTTCATCGGTCGGGGCATAGAGTGTAAAAATTGGCAAGTCATGCTGCAGCTGTACAGAACCTTAGTTAGGCCACACTTAGAATATTGCGTGCAATTCTGGTCACCACACTACCAGAAGGACGTGGAAGCTTTGGAGAGGGTACAGAGGAGGTTCACCAGGATGTTGCCTGGTCTGGAGGGTATTAGCTATGAGGAGAGGTTGGAAAAACTCGGATTGTTTTCACTGGAACGACGGAGGTGGAGGGAGGACATGATCGAGGTTTACAAAGTTATGAGTGGCATGGACAGAGTGGATAGTCAGAAGCTTTTTCTCAGGGTGGAAGAGTCAGTTACGAGGGGACATAGGTTTAAGGTGCAAGGGGCAAAGTTTAGGGGGGATGTGCGAGGCAAGTTTTTTACACAGAGGGTGGTGAGTGCCTGGAACTTGCTGCCAGGGGAGGTGGTGGAAGCAGATACGATAGCGATGTCTAAAAGACATCTTGACAAATATATGAATAGGAAGGGAATAGAGCGATATGGGCCCCGGAAGTGCAGAAGATGTTAGTTTCGGCAGGCATCAAGATCGGCGCAGGCTTGGAGGGCTGAATGGCCTGTTCCTGTGCTGAACTGTTCTTTGTTCTCTTTGTGCTTTGTTCCAAACACGTGACCTGTTCCTCTTCGAAGGACAAAGACAACAGACTCATTGGGACATCACCACCTGCAAGTTCCCCTCCAAGTCACTCACTATCCTGACTTGGAACTATATCACAATTCTTTGTTTGTGATTGGTTGGGTAAGTAACAACTGTTGGTCATTTAATTAGCTTTAAAAAATAAGGGGAAAGTTGTTTTTTGTTTGAAAAAAGACCTCGAGTGATAAAGTGAGTACTAAGAGTGTGTTTTTTTTCAATTCGAGTAATTTAGATTGTTGTGGGTAGTGTTTGGAGTAGAACAAGCCTCTCGTGTAATTAATATCTTTTAAAGGGAGTAACTAATTAATCTAAAGGTAAGTCATGGCAGGAGAGCTCAGCCCCGTGATATGCTCCTCCTGCGCGATGTGGGAAATCAGGGATGCTTCCAGTGTCCCTGATGACCATGTGTGCAGGAAGTGGATCCAGCTGCAGCTACTGACTACCCGCATTACGGAGCTGGAGCTGCGGGTGGATTCACTGTGGAGCATCCGCGATGCTGAGGACGTTGTGGATAGCACGTTTAGAGAGGTGGTCACACTGCAGGTAATGGCTGCACAGGCAGAAATGAGATGGGTGACCACCAGATGGAGTATTAGGCGCAGACAGGTAGTGCAGGAGTCCCCTGTGGCCATCCCCCTCTCAAACAGATATACCACTTTGGATACTGTTGGGGGGAATGACCTCCCAGGGGAAAGCAGCAACAGCCAAGTTTGTGTTACCACGCATGGCTCTGCTGCACAGCAGGGGAGGAAAAGGACTGGAAGAACTATACTGATAATGGATTCTATCGTAAGGGATACAGATAGGCATTTCTGTGGTGACAAACGTGACTTCAGGATGGTATGTTGCCTCCCCGGTGCCAGGGTCAAGTTAGTCACGGAGTGGCTGCAGGACATTCTGAAGGGGGGGTGAACAGTCAGAGGTCGTGGAACACATTGGTACCAACGACGGAGGTAAAAAGAAGATGAGGACCTGAAACAAGAATTTAGGGAGCTCGGTAGCAGATTAAAAAGCAGGACCTCAAAGGTTGTAATCTCTGGATTACTCCAGTGCCACATGCTAGTGAGTATAGGAATAGGAGGATAGAGCAGATGAATGCGTGGCTGAAGAGATGGTGCAGGAGGGAGGGCTTTAGCTTCCTGGATCATTGGGTCTGTTTCTGGCAAAGGTGGGACCTGTACAAGTTGGACGAACATCCTTGTTGGGAGGTTTACGAGTGCTGTTGGGGGCAGTTTAAACACATTTGGCAGAGGAATGGGATACAGAGTGGAGGTATAGGAGTGGGTGATGCTCAGTCAAATATAGAAGAGAAACTGAGTCAGTCTGTTAGGCAGAGCAAATATAGACCTGTTCAGGCACAAGTGACAAATGCAAGGCTGGATTGCATTTATTTTAATGCAAGACAGATGAATTGAGGGCGTTGATTAGCACATGGGATTATGATATTGTTGCTATCACAGAGACATGGTTGAGGGAAGGGCAGGACTGGCAACTCAATATTCCAGGCTATGGAATCTTCAGGTATGACAGGAGAAAGGATAAAAGAGGAGGTCGCATTGCACTGTTGATCAAGGAGTCAATTACTGCAGTAAGGAGGGAAGATGTCTGACAAGGTTCTTCAAATGAGGCCAGATGAGTCAAACTTAAAAACAAAAAGGGGGCAATCACTTGGCTGGGTGTGTACTGCAGGCCTCCAAACAGTCAGGGAGAGATAGAGGAGCAGATATGTAGGCAAATCTCTGAGAGGTGTAAAAATAATGGAGTAATAATAGTAGAGGATTTCAACTTACCTGATATCAACTGGGATGGTCTTAGTGTAAAAGACTTAAAGGGGGCGGAATTCTTAAAATATATACAGGAGACTTTTTTGAGCCAGTACCTTGAAAGTCCAACAGGAAAAGGCGCAGTACTGGACCTAATCCTGGGGAATGATGCTGGACAAGTGGTAGAAGTGTCAGTGGGGGTGCATTTCGGGGATAGTGATCATAACTCTGTAAGAAAAAGACAAAGGCGGGCTGGAAATAAAAGTACTGAATTGGGGGAAGGCCGATTTCAACATGATAAAACAGGATCTGGCCAAAGTGGACTGGGAGCAGCTACTTGTAGGAAAGTCGACATCAGACCAGTGGGAGTCTTTCAGAGAGGAAATAGTGAAGGTTCAGAGGCAACATGCACCCGTAAAGGTGAAGGGGAGGACCAACAAGTCCAGGGAACTCTGGATGTCAAGGGATATAGAGGATTGGATCAGGAAAATAAAAGGAGGCTTATGGCAGATTCAAAGTGCTGAAAACAGCAGAGGTACTAGAGGAGTATAAAAAGTGTAGCGGGGGTACAAAAAAAAGGAATAAGGAGAGCAAAGAGGAGGCATGAAAAAACACTGGCAGGCACGATCAAGGAAACTGCTAAGGCATTTTCTAAGTATATTAAGGGCAAGAGGATAACCAGTGAAAGAGTGGGGCCCATTAGGGACCAAAGTGCAAATCTGTGTGTGGAGCCGGAGGACAGAGGTGAGGTTTTAAATGATTACTTTGCATCTGTTCACTATGGAGAAGGATGATGTAGGTGTAGAGATCAGGGAGGGGGATTGTGATACACTTGAACATATTAGCATTGAAAGTGAGGAAGTATTAGCTGTTTTAGCCGGCTTAAAAGTGGATAAATCCCCAGTCCCAGATGAAATGTATCCCAGGCTGTGATGTGAGGCAAGGGAGGAGATAGCAAGGGCTCTGACATAAATTTTCAGATCCTCTCTGGTCACAGGAGAGGTACCAGAGGACTGGAGGACTACGAATGTGGTGCCATTATCAAGAAGGGTAGCAGGGATAAACCAGGTACTAACAGGCCAGTGAGTCTAACATCAGTGGTTGGGAAAATATTGGAAAAAATTCTGAGGGACAGGATTAATCTCCACTTGGAGAGGCAGGGATTAATCAGGGATAGTCAACATGGCTTTGTCAGGGGGACATCGTGTCTAACGAACTTGATTGAATTTTTCAATGCAGTGACGAGGTGTGTAGATGAGGGGAAAGCAGTTGATGTAGTCTACATAGACTTCAGTAAGCTTTTGATAAGGTCCCACATGGGAGAGTGGTTAAGAAGGTCAGAGCCCATGGGATCCAGGGCAATTTGGCAAATTGGATCCAAAATTGGCTCAGTGGCAGGAGGCAGAGGGTGACGGTCGAGGGTTGTTTTTGCGAGTGAAAACCTGAGACCAGTGGTGTACCGCAGGGATCGATACACGGACCCTTGCTGTTTGTAGTGTACATTAATGATTTAGACGTGAATATTGGAGGTATGATAAGTAAATTCGCAGTTGACACGAAAATTGGTGGTGTCGTAAATAGTGAGGAGGAAAGCCTTAGATTACGGGACGATATAGATGGGCAGAGCAGTGGCAAATGGAATTTAATCCTGAGAAGTGTGAGGTGATGCATTTTGGGAGGACTAACAAGGCAAGGGAATATACAATGGATGGTAGGACCCCAGGAAGTACTGAAGGTCAGAGGGTCCTTGGTGTACTTGTCCATAGATCACTGAAGGCAGCAGCACAGGTAGATCAGGTGGTTAGGAAGGCATATGGGATACTTGCCTTTATCAGCTGAGGCATAGAATATAAGAGCAGGGAGGTTATGGTGGAACTGTATAAAACGCTAGTTAGGCCACAGCTGGATACTGTGTACAGTTCTAGGCACCACACTATAGGAAGGATGTGATTGCACTGGAGAGGGTGCAGAGAAGTATCACCAGGATGTTGCCTGGGCTGGAGCATTTCAGGTGTGAAGAGAGACTGAAAAGGCTGGGGTTGTTTTCATGAGAGCAGAGAAGGCTGAAGGGGGATATGATTGAGGTATTCAAATTTATGAGGGGCATTGATAGGTTAGATAGGAAGAAACTTTTTCCCTTCTTGCAGGTGTCAATAACCAGGAGACATTGATTTTAAGGTGAGGGGCAGCAGGTTTAGAGGGGATTTGTGGAAAAAAAGTTTCACCCAGAGGGTGGTTGGAATCTGAAAAGCACTGCCTGAAGAGGTGGTAGAGGCAGGAACCCTCACAACATTTAACAAGTATTTAGATGAGCACTTGAAACACCATAGCAGACAAGACTATGGGCCAAGTGCTGGAAAATGGGATTAGAATAGTTAGGTGCTTGATGACCGGCACGGACACGATGGGCCGAAGGGCCTGTTTCTGTGCTGGATAACTCTCTGACTCTATTTCCAGCACAGGAGGAGGCCATTCTGCCCATTGTATCTGTTCATCCCACTTTCCAGTTGTTCCGACCTCACAGATTGTCAATATGAAAAATATGAGATATGAATCCCCAGACCACACTAATAAATTACACTAGATTTCACATTTTCAGTCTTTTGCTCTAATAACTAAACTAAAAGAAATCCACAATTACCTAAATAGCACTTTGATTGTAAATTGTGGTGTCAGCTATTTACAAAGATATTTTCTTTACTTATTCAACACTTGAATATCTCACACCACACTGATACATTACACAGTCCTTTTTGATGACAAAATCCTTTGCAGTTACAAGTCCCAAATTCCTGCCAATGATGGGGCTGCTCCGACCTCTGGAGTGCACATCCTGTGTAATGTGCCAACTCTAGATAACGATTTGTGCAGGAAGTATCATTGGGGGAGGTGGTGACATCAGGGTAATGTCACTGGAACATGGGTTCGAATCCCACCACGGCAGATGGTGAACTTTAAATTCAATTAATAAATCTGCAATTAAAAAGCCATCTGGTTCATGAGATGGGAAATCTGCTGTCCTTACCTGGTCTGGCCTACATGTGACTCCAGATCCACAGCAATGTGGCTGACTCTGAAATGCCCTCTGAAATGCCCGAGCGAGCCTCTCCGTTGTCAAGGGCAGTTTGGGATGGGCAATAAATACTGGCCGAGCCAGCAACACCCACATCACATGGATGAAGATAAAACAAGTTGCAGCAGCTCGAGCTCCGGTTTTCAGAGCATGAACTGGAGCTGGTGTCACTGCGGTGCATCCATGAGGTGAGAGCTTTGTGGACAGCACGTTTATAGATATGGTCACCCTGCAGCTTCAGAGTATGTAGGGAGAGAGGCAATGGGTGGCCAACTGACAGTCAAGAAGAAATAGGCAGGGAATGCAGGAGAACCCTGAGTGCATCTCACTCTCCAACCAGTATTCAGTTCTGAATACTGATGAAAGTGATGGTTCATCTAAGGAGTGCAGCCAGAGTCAAGGCCATGGCAGCACAGTTGGATCAGCTTCACAGAGGGTCACAAAGCTGACTGAGCAATAGTGATCGGAGATTTGATCGGGTAATACACAGGCGTTTCTGCAGTCGCAGACGTGAATCCAGGCTGGTGTGTGGCCTCCCTCAGGACAATGTACAGCAGGGTGCATGTACAGTCATCCTGGGCCAGAAAGCAGGAGGAGAGAATGTTGTGAATTTCTATCCTGGACTGACAGTGATGGTTTTTGTAAACTCCTTTTACAGGGGCTTAGAAGCAGGGGATATACAGATGGGGAGTCACGAGCCAAACATCACATCAAGATCTGACAAAGAGTCACTCGATACATCAGGACCTGAATATCATCGGCCTTTGAATGTGGAAGGAGAAAGGTTTGTCTGTTCTGTCTGTGGGAAAAGATTTCAGGTATCAGTGAGACTGGAAAAGCACTGAGATACACAAAGCCCTGGTTAGACCACACCTGGAGTATTGTGTTCAGTTCTGGGCCCCACACCTTTGGAAGGATATAATGGCCTTGGAGGGAGTGCAGGGTAGATTTACCTGAATGATACCTGGACTCCAAGGGTTAAATTACAAGGAGAGATTACACAAATGAATCAGAGTCATTACAGCACAGAAGGAGGACAATGAGCTTTTTGATTCCATCCCAGCTCTCTGTCGAACAATCCAGTCAGTCCCATTCACCCACTCTATCCCCGTAGTCCTGCAGGTTTATTTCCCTCAAGTGTCCATCCAATTTCCATTTGTAATCATTGATCATCTCCACTTCCACCACCCTCGTAGGCAGTGAGTTCCAGGTCATTACCACTCACTGTGTAAAAAAACTGCTTCCTCACATCCCTCCTGTATCTCAAAACCTGAATCTGTGTCCACTAATCCTTGTATCATCAGCTAATGGGAACAGCTTTTCTTGGTCTGTCTTATCTAAACCTGTCATCATTTTCAACACCTCTATCAGATCTCCCCTCAATCTCCTTTGCTCCAAGGAGAACAACACCAGCTCCTCCAACCTAACCTTGTAGTTAAATTCTCTCATCTCAGGAACCATTCTGATAAATCTCTGCACCCTCTGAAGGACCTTCACATCCTTCCAAAAGTGTGGTGACCAGAACTGGATGCAATACTCTAGTTGTTGCCTAACCAGAGCTTTATAAATGTTCAGCATAACTTCCTTCCTTTTGTGTTCAATACCTCTATTTATGAGGCCCAAGATCCCATTTGCTTTGCCAACTGTTCCCTCAATACATCCTTCCACTTTCAGTGATCTCTGCACATGAACCCTCAGGTCCCTCTATCCCTGCAAACTCTTTAGAACTGTACCATTAAGTGTATGTTGCCTCTCCCTATTCCTTCTGCCAGAATGAATCACCTCACTGTGAGGGTTGTAGTCCCTGGAATTCAGAAGATTAAGGGGTGATTTAATCAAAGTTTTCAAGATATTAATTGAAACTGATAGGGTAGATAGAGAGAAACTCTTCTCCATCACCTGCAGTACTCGGCAGCATCGTCTAAAACTTAGAGCCATAACTTTCATTAATCCACCCCTGGGCCCAGTGAACCTGAGCATTAATCCACCCAGGCTGAATGTACACAGAATTACAGCCCAGAAACAGGCCGTTCAGCCCCTCTAGTCTGTGCAGCTGTTTATAATCCACATGAGCCTCGTCCCAATCTGATTACTTCGTCCCACCCTGCCCTCATATCCCTCTATTCCCTTCTCCCTCATAAATGTATTGAGCCTCCCCTTAAACACATCATTGTTATCACCTTCAACCACTCCACGTGGCAGTGAGTTCCACATTCTCACCACTGTCTGAGTAGAGAAATTCCTCCAAAGTTCTCTATTTGACCTGTTAATGTCTGTATTATATTGCTGCCCCCTTGTTCTGACTGACTGATAATTTTAAAGACCTCTATCAGATCTCCTCCTCGTCTTCTCTTTTCCAGAGAAAGGATCCCCAGCCTGCTCAATCTTGCTGGATAGTAACATCCTCTCTGGTGACATCTTTGTAAATCTATTCTGCACTTTCTTCAGTCTTCAATATCCTTTTTTAATCTGGAGACCAGAACTGCTCACAGTCCTTCTAAGTGAGGTTCTCTATAAATTTAACATTCCCTCCCTGCTGTTACATTGTATTCCTCGAGAAAAGAACATCAGCTCTTTCTTTGCTCTCTTATCGACTTGTGTTGCTCCTTTTAGTGATTTATGTGACTCTGTTCCCAGATCTCTCTGCTCCATTTAAGTTCTTACATTCGAACCAATAACTGGCCTCCTTATACCTCCTCCCAAAATGAACCAGTTCACATTTCACTATGTTGAATTTCATTTCCCATTTATCTGTCTATTCTGCCAGCCTGTTTATGTCTTCCTGGATTTCAATGCACTCCTCCTCATTATTAGTTCTATCATCCAGTTTGGTGTCAACTACAAGTTATGAAAACATCCCTCTAATTCCTGAGTCCAAATGTGGGTGAAGAACAGAATTCCCAGTGCACTTCACACTATAGTTGATGTCCCGGGCACTCGGGTTTCTGTATAATTTATTTAATAATTTTCTCCATTGTCTCTCTGGCCCTGATCTCAATAGGATGACACAAAATCATCCATTCAATATTTGGAGCTTTCAGTAGAGGATTCATTACCCAGGACTCCCGTGATAAGGGTCAGTCCCTTTTCAATGACCACAGGGGCTGAGTGCATTGGCGTGGGATCGAACTGTGCACTGAGCATGTCCAGCATAGGTAATGGAGATGGACTGAGATGGACCAGGTGGATCGGGAGGTGAGAGGAGATTGTGGGTACAGGGGAGGAATTGGAGCCATGGGTGGGCTGGGAGGCTTCATATACACCTGGGGTAGGCCAAGAGGCCCCGTGTTTACCTCCTGGTGACAGGTGCGGGGGAGAGGGGTCACTGGCTGCCATCTTGGACAGGGCGGGGTCAGGGTGCAAGCACAGCCATCTTGGTGAGGGCACAGTGAGCGAACAGGACCTCACAAACTCTTTTCCCAACTGGGTCCGAGTGCCCAGGAGATGGGGCATCCTGGACAATAGGGTTTTAAGCAGCTTCACCCACTCTCAGGCTGCATGTGATGTTTGCAGCCTTTAAGAGTCCATGGGCCATGTATATATTCAGTGTAAGAGGTTACAGCCCCTGTATCGTTACCTGAAGGGGCTGCTCCTCAAATTGGAATCCTGAAAATTTACAGTACGGAAGGAGGCCATTCGGCCCAGCATGTCTTCGTTGGCTGACAAGGAGCCATCCAGCCTAATCCCGCTTTCCAGCTCTTGGTCCATAGTGTTATGATCCTCTATTTTTTTTCCAAGAAGAATGCAGTGTGCCTTTAAGGCTGGAAAAGGAGCAGTGCTGCTTTAAGGCAACAAGCTCCAGAGACTGAGTCGAAGAATGTATTCTCGTTGCCCCGGGATACAGCCACTCAGACTGAAGATCGAGAGATACATTGTTTCCAATTGACATTTGAAACTAGTTGAAAAACTGGCTTTTGAGACACCGTTAACAGAGACCGACACAGATGATCATCCAGCATATACTGAAGGAAAAAAGAGCTCTCTCTTGGTTTATTTAAACCCGAATTCTGATATCAAGCCAGATTACTTTCTTAAAAGAAAATAACCAATTCCTTTCACGACTCAACTGAAATTGTTGAAATTTATCACTGGAAAAGAGCAGCATCAATTCAACTGCTGAACTAGACTGGACTGTTCTACTGTTGAAGAACCTTTTATTTTCTCACCCCCCCCCCCCCCCCCCCCCCACCCAGTTCAGATGGCTGTGAAGACTTCCAAGCAACCTTGGACATTCCACATAGGAAGGTTTCACTTCAGCAGGAGCATAAATATGCAAAGACACTATTTTTTCTGTTTTAACTGTTTATATGTTATTATTTAAGAATTTAGTTTTTCTAATTAAACAGTTAATTTGTTGATGTAAAGACACCTGGTTTGGTGAGCCTTATTCGGGGGTTAATAGATGGTACAATTTGGCTGGATCTTTCTTTAATTTGGAATGTTTAAAATGTCAGGCGATCTGTGAGGGACGGGACTGAATCAACAGTGTGTTTCTCCCACCACTATCAAAACTGTATATTTTGATTGTGGGGCTTTGACTTGAGCAGTCGGTCGTAACAATACCCTTGTAGGTTAGGGCACTTCACGTGAATATCCAAGTACTTTTTAATTGTTTTGAAGGTTTCTGCCTCTACCACCCTCCCAGGCAGTGAGTTGCAGATCCCCACCGCCCTCTGGCTGAAAACATTTAACCTCAAATCCCTTTTAAATTTCCTACCTCTTCCCCAAAATCTATGCCCCTGGTTATGGACCCCTCAGCCAAGGGGAATAGGTCCTTCCTATCCACTCTATCTAGACCCCTCATCATTTTCTGCACTTCAATTCAGTTTCCTTTCAGCCTCCTCTATTCCAAAGAAAAAAACCCTCACCTATCCAATATTTCCTCAGAACTAAAATTCTCCAATCCAGACAACATCCTTGTAAATCTCCTCTGTACCGTCTCTAATACAACCACATCTTTCCTACAGTGCGGTGACCAGAACTGTACACAGTCCTCCAGCTGTGTCCTAACCAGTGTTTTATACATTTTCAGCAGAACCTCCATGCTCTTATATTCTCTGCCTTGGCTAATAAAGTCAAGTATCCCTTACGCCTTATCTACCTGCCCAGCCATATTCAGGGTTCTGTGAACGTGCACTCCAAGGTCCCTCTGTTCCTTTATACTTCTCAATATCCTACCATTTATTGTGTATTCCCTTGCCTTGTTAGCTGTCTCCAAATGCATTACCTCACACTTCTCCGGATTGAATTCCATTTGTCACTATTCTGCCCACCTGACCAGTCCATTGATATCTTCCTGCAGTTTACAGCTTTCTTCTTCATTATCAACCACATGGTCAATTTTTGTATCATCTGCAAACTGTTTAATCAAACCCCTACATTCAAGTACAAACCATGGATATATAGAACAAAAAGCAAAGGACCCAGTACTGATCCCTGCAGAACCTCACTGAAAACAGCCTTCCAGTCACACAAACACTCATCAACCATTACTCTTTGCTTCCTGCCTCTGAGTCAATTTTGACTCTAATTTGCTGTTTTGCTTTTATTTTCATGACCAGTCTGCCTTGTGGGACCTTATCAATGGCCTTGGTTACAGTTTAACCCCATTCTCCTAATCTCTGGCCACTCGGTGTGGAGGTGGGGTGGGAAGGTTGGTGGATCTTTTCCTGGACCTGCTCTTGGGCCTGGTTAAAACACCACCCACACCCACAGCCCTTTCGATGACCTGCCCTTCCAAAACCCCCCAGTCCCCCCAATGCCCTCCTCTCCCTCACCTCATCCACCCCAAACCCACCCAGGTTTGTATCTATCTTGTATATTTAAACACTCAGTTCTCACCTTATCCATCTCTCTCTCCCTCTCGCTCAGGCTGAGAAACAATGTGCAGGTCCAGGATGTACAGGGACCATGCTCGGAGTGGGGGTGTCACTTTAGCTGCTGCCCTGTCTTCCGTGGTCCTGTCCGTGCCGGGGTGGCCTTCTGCAACAGGTGGACACCTCAGGATACAGAGTGTCTCGTGGACACTGGGAGCAATGTTCTGGTTTAGTTGGGAAGGTTCCCTTTGCTTCTGTTACAATTTGTTGATTATTTTGGCTTCTTTTAGTTTGAAGGGATCACATTTTTGGGGGAAACAAGAGAGGAAAGAATGTTCCATAGAAACTAGAACTGTCTGTTCTGAATTTCTATCCTGGACTGACAGTGCTGACTTTTGTAAACTCTTTTTACAGGTTATTAGAAGGGGAGGATTTACTGACGGGAAATTGAAACCAAACATCACATCAAGATCTGATAGAAACATTCGATTCATCAGGACCTGAATATCATCGGACTGAGAATGTGGAAGGAGAAATGTTTGTCTGTTCTGCCTGTGGGAAAAGATTTCAAACATCAGTGTGACTGGAAAAGCACCGAGACACACACACACACCCGAGTGAGAGTGTTCCAGTGACTGACTGTGGAAAGAGTTTTAACCAGTTACACAGCCTGAGAAAACATCACACCATTCACAGCGGGGAGAAACTGATCACGTGTTCTGTGTGTGGACGAGGCTTCAACTGATCATCCAACCTGGAGAGACACAAGGACACCCTCACCACGGAGAAACCATGGAAATGTGGGGACTGTGGGAAGGGATTCAGTTCTCCATCAAAGCTGGATATTCATTAACGCAGTCACACTGGGGAGAGGCCGTTCACCTGCTCAGTGTGTGGGAAGGGATTCACTCAGTTATCCCACCTGCTGACACACCAGCAAGTTCACACTGGGGAGAGGCCGTTCACCTGCTGTGTGTGTGGGAAGGGATTCACTCAGTTATCCCACCTGCTGACACAGCAGAGAGTTCACAAGGGTAGGTTGGAGAAGTTGGGGTTGTTCTCCTTGGAGCAAAGGAGATTGAGGGAAAATTTCATCGAAATGTACCAAATTCTGACAGACTTTGATAAATTAGACAAAGAAAAACTGCTCCCATGAACTAATGGTACAAGAACTAGGGAACACAGATTGAAGGTTTTGAGGAAGAGTTGAAGCAGGAATGTGAGGAAGAACCTCTTCTGCAGCAAGTGGTACTGACCTGGAACTCGCTGCCAATGTGTGTGGTGGAAATGGAAATAATCAATGATTTTCAAAGGAAACTGGATGGTCACTTTAAGGAAATAAACTTGCAGGGCTATGGGCTGATGTGGGGCAGTGGGACTGAGTGGATTGCTCCCTGGAGAGCTGACATGGAATTGATGGGCCAAATGGCCTTGTTCTGTGCAGTAAATGATGCTGTGTCTATGTGACTGTGTTTTGAGACAGGATATTCCAGCTCTCCACCGTGGGATTCTCAGTATGAACAGGATTCGGAGTGGGGAGGACCCACTATCGATGGTTTACTAGAAATGTTAAAGGTCATATCAAAATTAAAGGAAAAGCATATAATTGCACAAAGATGGGTGGCAGATCAGAATGTTGGACAGAATGTAGAAAAACAGCAAAGAATGACTAAAAGATTGATAAGGAGTGCAGATTGTAAACAGAGTCTGGAGGTATGTGTTTGCTGAGTGGTGAGTTCAGTGAAGGGGAGAGGAGGTGCTCCTTTTTTCTACTTTTTCTGTCCTCCAGTATTTGGTTCTTGTTTCTGTGCAGTGGAAGGAGCTGGTTGGTTGAGTAACTGGTCAGATATTCTCCTTCTAAATAGTCGGTTAAGTTAAGGTCTGGCACAGCAGCTTGGCTGAGTACAAAGCACAGCTTGTGACATGTGGGATGTCGTGGATGCACCATGTGTCCTAGACAAACACATCTGCAGGAAGTGTCACCGGCTGCACAAGCTTGAGCTCTAGGGTTTGGATCTCGAGCAGTGGCTGGAGTCACTGTGGTGCATCCACAATGCAGAGAACTACATGGATAGCAGGTTTAGGGAGGTGATCACACCACAGGTTAGGAGCATGCAGGAGGATAAGGAATGGGTAACCCACAGACAGTCTAAGAGAACCAGGCAGGTAGTGCAGGAGTCCTCTGATATGATCTCACTTGCTAATCGGCTTTCCATTTTCGATACTGGTGAGGGTGATGGTTCCTCAGAGGAGTGCAGACAGAGCCACGTTTGTCAGGTGGCTCAGCTGCACAGGAGGGGTGGAGGAAGAGTGGAAGAGCAGTCGTGATGGGGCATTCATTAGTCAGGGGAACACAGAAGTCTTTCTGCAGCTGTAGATCGAACTCCAGGATGGTGTGTTGCCTCCCTGGTGCCAGGATCAAGGATGTCACTGAACGGCTACAGGACATTTATCTGGGGGAAGGTGAACAGCCAGAGGTCGTGGTCCACGTTGGCACCATTAACGTCGATGGAAAGGGTAAATGAGGTCCTGACAACAAATTTTATGGAACGAGGAAGGAGATTAAAAAAGCAGGGCCTCAAAAGCAGTTATCTCAGGATTACTCCCACTCCCATGTGCAAGTGAGCATCGGAATAGGAGAATTGACTGATTAAACAGGTGATTGGAGAACTGGTGTGGGAGGGAGGGCATCAGATTTCTGAGGCACTGGGACAGGTGGGACCCATACAAGATGGACGGGTTGCATCGAAGCAGCATTGGGACTAATATCCTCACAGGGAGATTACTGGTGCTGTTGGGGAGGGTTTAAACTAGATTGGTAAGGGGATGGAAACCTGAGAGGGAGTTCCGATTGGAGGGAAGCAAAACTGGTAACTTGTCAGGGGTATGGGAACCAGGGAAAAATATCAGACCGGAACACCAAGGTGCACAGAATACTGGGTGAGATAGTTAGCACTGGAGTAGGGAATAGCAAGTTATAAGGTGGGGTCAGAGTCAGGGATAAAGTAATAAAGTCTAAATCAGGGTTAATGTGCATGTATGTGAATGCACAGAGTGTGGTTAATAAGATTGGTGAGGTACACGTGCAGATTGCCATGTGCAAATATGATGTGGCTAGAACAGAGACCTGGCTCAAAGAAGGGCAGGACTGGGTGTTAAATATTCCTGGATACAAGGTGTTCAGGAAAGAAAGGAAAGGGAAAGGGGCGGTGGAGTATTGATAAATGAGAACATTGCAGTGTTGGAGAAAAAGGATGTCCCATTGGTGTCAATAAAAGAATCAATTTGGCTGGAACGAAGGAACAAAAAAGGTGCATTTACATTGCTCAGTGTTGTCTACAGGCCACCAGCTCGTGGGAAGAACGTGGAGGAGAAAAAATGCAATGGAATTACAGAGAGGTGCAAAAATTATCGGGTCGTCATAATGGGGGACTTTAATTATTCAAACATATAGTGGGATAGTAGTAGTGTAAAGGGCAGTGAGGGACAAGTGTTCTGAGAGTTGTTCAGGAAAATTTTCTACAACAGTATGTTGCTAGTCCAATGAGAAAGGAGGCATTCCTGGACCTGGTTCTTGAGAATGAGGTGGGCCAAGTCGATCAATTATCAGTAGGGGAGCATGTAGGGGAGATTGATCATTGTATCATAAGATTTAGGCTGACCATCGAAAAGGATAAAGAACAATCCAGAGTAAGAGTAATTAACTGGGGGAAAGACAACTTCAATGGGGTAAGAATGGAGCTGGCTGAGTAAATGAGATTCAAAAGTTGCCAGGAAATCTGACAGCTGAACAATGGGTAACCTTCAAAAAAGAGAGAGTTCGGGCACAGTCAACATATGTTCCCTCGAAGTGGAAAGGTAGGGCAAATAAATCCAGAGCTCCCTGGATTATAAAAGAGGTAGAGATTATGATAAAGAAAAAGTGTGCTGTTTTCCTTGAAGAGAAGGCTGAGAGGTGATTTGATCGAGGTATTCAAAATCACGAGAGGTCTGGACAGAGAATCATACCTTAGAGACAATGTCCCAGATACTGCCATCACCATCCCTAGGTGTCCCACCAGCAGGACAGACCCAGCAGAGGTGACGGCACAGTGTTACACAGTCAGGAGGGAGTTGCCCGAGACGTCCTCAACATGGGCTCCGGACCCCATGATGTCTCATGGCATCAGGTCAAACAGAGTAGATGGAGAGAAATTGTTCGCACTGGTGAAAGGATGGAGGACGAGAGGGAACAGATTTAAAGTAATTGGGAAAAGAAACAAAAATAACATGAGGAAAAACTTTTCCACCCAGCGAGTGGTTAATGTGTGGAATGCACTGTCTGAGAGTGTGGTGGAGGCAGGTTTAATTGAAACATTTCAAAGGGAATGAGACAGTTTTATGAAAAGGAACTAATGGAGCTGCGGGCTGACAGGTCCCGGATGCTGATGGATTCATCCTCGGGCTTTCAAAGAGAAGCAAATGAGGGAGGAACTGCGCAGAATCTGTCCTCCTGTTCCGCCCCCTCTTCCTATTGGCCCGCAGCTGCAGTCAATCAACAGGACATTGTGAGCGCACAGGTCAGAGGTTCAGCGCCGGGTGCGCAGGCGTATTGCGGACTAGTGTTTGGAGCGAGTGAGTGATGGCGGCGGAGAGACACAGTGTGTGTTGTTATTTTAATGATAATCTGAACCTCAAGAAACAAACCACCCTAAAGAGTGAAATAAGGCTCGTTGGCTCCTGTTATCTGGGCTGTTTGAGCTGGACAAGGCCTGACCCAGCACTAACAGGACAGTATAAGTCCACTGGGAGATGACATAAGGCTGAATTCAGACTCAAATACATCACTTTCATGAAATAATTAGTTGAGAAAGGGTTCATTAATAACCTTGTAGTAAAGAGGCCTCGAGGGGAGTGCAACCATTATATGGTCGAATTTTATATTGAGTTTTAAAGTAATTTAGTTTGGGACAATACTGGGGTCTTGCGTCTAAACAAAGCAAACTTCGCAGGATGAGGGGCGAGTTGGCTAAAGTAGATTGGGACACTACATCAAAAGATATGATGGTAGATAAGCAATGGCTTGCATTTTAAGAATTAATCCATAATTTGTAACAAATGTACATTCCTTTAAGTCACAAAAATCCCATAGAAAAAGTGGTCCAACCATGGCTAACAAGAGGAGTTGGAGGTAGTATTAGATTGAAGGAAGAGACTTATAATGATCCCCCAAAAAGTGGTATGCCTGAGGATTGGATGGATTTTAGAATTCTGCAAAGGAGGATCAAGAATTTAATAAGGAAAAAAAATCTGAGTGCAGATTAACAAGAGACATAAAAACAGATTGTAAATGTTTCTATACCTATAGAAATAGGAAGAGATTCGAGAAAGGAAATGAGGGCCCATTAGAGAGAGACAGTTGAAATTAAAATGGGGAATAGGGAAACGGCAGAGACATTAAACAAATGATTTGTATCTGTCTTCATGGTGGAAAACACAAAAACATTCCAGAAATAGGAAACCAAGTGTCTCGAGAATGAGGAACTGAAAGAAATCAGTATAAGTAAAGAAATAGGAATGGAAAAATTAAAGGGACTAAGTGGCAACAAATCCCCCGGACCTGACAACCTTCATCCTCAGGTTTTAAAAGAGGTAGCTGCAGAAATAGTGGATGCATTGGTTTTGATCTTCCAGAATTCCATAGATTCTAGAGCAGTTCCCAAGGATTGAAAGGGAGCAAACATAAACTTGCTATTCAAGAAAGCAAAAAGAGAGAAAATGGGGAACTATCAGCCAATTAGCCTCACATCAGTTGTAGGCAAAATGTTAGAATGTATTATTCGGGGAAATGGTAACAGGACACTTAGAAAATCATAATATGATTAAGCAGAGACAACATGGACTTGTGAAAGAGAAATCACGTTTAACAAATCTTGTAGTTTCTTGAGGATGTAACTAGTAAGGTGAATAAGGTGGAAGCAGTAGTTTATTTGGATTTTGAAGAAGCAAGAAGCTTTTGATAAGGTGCCACACCAGAGGTTATTGCATAGTTGGGACTCATGGGATTGAGTTAATATATTAGCATGGATTGAGATTGGTTAATGGACAGAAAGCAGGCAGTAAGAATAAATTGGTCATTTTCAAGTTGGCAAGCTGTAACTAGTAGGGTATAGTAAGGATCTGTGCTTGGGCCTCAGCTATTTACACTCGATAGAAATGGCTCAGATGAAGGGATTGAGTGCAATGTATGCAGGTTTGCTGATGATACAAAGTTCGGTGGGAAAGCAAGAAATGAGGAAGACAGAAAGAGGCTTCAGAGGGATACAGACAGGTTGGGTGGGTGAGTGGGTAAGAACATGGCAGATGGATTACAATACGGTGAAGTTATCCACTTTGATAAGAAAAATTTAAAAAAAACAATTTTTAAAATGTATGTTGAGAAACTGAGAAATGTTTGCATTCAGACCAAGGTGGGAGTAATGCACTGTTAATTCAGTCCCACTGCTTCACAGGTCACAGCGTATTAGTAAAGTTTCCCACCTACTAGAAATTAGCCAAATTAAACACTTTATTTATCCCCTAGAATAAAGCACACAAAACCAGATTTCTTCAAACAACAACAAAATTAACTATTTATTAATAAACTAAATCTTAAACAATAATGGGATGAATCAATGCATATATCTTAAAAAAAACTTCTTATTCTTCCCAAGCCTCATGCACACATACATATTCAAAAACCAGTTAACTGGGGAGAAAGAGTTTTTGGTGTTCAACTGTTTCTTCGGAATAATAAAATCGGTGGTGGTCTGGTAGGATATTTTGAAATCGGTGAGGTGGCCCAGAGTTGAAATGTCAGAAGCCACTCAAAGTCTCTCCAGGCAAGTTTGTTGAGCAGTCTGTGATGAGTTGACGGTCAAGGCAATTCGTCTACAGCAGGCATCACACAGATCTTTCAGCAAAAGGTATAGCAACAGGTCTACTTAAATTTTAAAGTAGCAGTCCAGCAATAGTAGCTTTCTTGAGATTTCAGGATCTCCCAAAATGCACATGAGTAACAGGAATCACTCTTGAGACAGAGATTTTTCAGAGACTGGAGGCAATAGGAATTTGCTACCTTTAACAATGCAGGGCTTCCTCTCAGCAAAGGAGCCTTTCTCCACAGACAGTAGCAACTCCTCTTTCTCTGGGTCTTTTCCTCTCCAGGCAGAACACAGACATAACTCAAATGTGGAATTTTGTTCCACAAGAGATGCCTTCTTTTCAGGGAGAGGTCTTTTTCGAGTCTGCCAAAAAACACAAGTCCCAGCCAGTTTGTTCTGCCTCCTGCCTGCCCAGCACTGATCTTTCACAAAGCAAAGTGAAATTGAACTCTTAACAATGTAATGTGACCTATCATTTTCCTTGCTGTTGTTGCTTGGAAACAGGTTGCCTTGGAGACTGTGCCCCACCCAGTTCAGCATTCAATTTTCTCAGTCTTGCAAAACACAGAACTCCAAGTTTTTTCCTTTGTTAAAAGCAAAGCACATGTAACAGTGTCCTTGTACATGAATCACAGGAAGCTAACATAGAAGTACAGCGAGCAATTAGGATAGCAAATAGTATGTTAGCTTTTGTTACAAAGGGATTAGGGTAGAAGAGTAAAGAAGTCTTACGACAATTATACAGGACATTGGTGAGGCCCCACCTGGAGCAGTGTGTGCAATTTTGGTCTCCTTGCTAAGGAATGACATACCACCATTGAGGGAATGCAATGAAGGTTCACTAGTCTGGTTCCTGGATTGTTTTATTTATTCATGGTCTGTGGGTGTTACTGAAATGGCCAGCATTTATTGCCTATCCCTAATTGCCCCTGAGAAGGTGGTGGTGAGCTACTTCCTTGAATATAACTGAGTGACTAGCTCAGCCATTTCATCGTGTAGTTCAGAGTCAACCACATTTCTGTGGGTCTGGAGTCAGACCAGATCGGGTAAAGGACAGTAGATTTCCTTCCCTGAAGGAAATTAGTGAACCAGGTGGATTTTTAGGACAATCCGTAGTTTCATGGTCACCAATATTGATCCTCGCTTTTTAATTGCAGTGGTGGGATTTGAATTCTTGTCTCAGCATCATTAGTCCAGGCCTCTGGATTACTAGTTCAGTAACAGAACCACTATTGTACAGCACCCCCACTCTGCTCCATCTCCTCCTATGAGGAGAGATTGAGTAGATTAGACCTATATTCCCTGGGGTTGAGAAGAATAAGATGTGATCTGACTGAAACATCAATCCTTAAGGGACTTGGCAGGGTCGATGCTGAGAAAATGTTTCCCCTGTCTGGGCAATCTAGAACACCGGGTCACAGTCTCAGGATCAGGGATAAGACATTTAGGACTGAAATGAGGAGAAATTTCTTCACTGAAAGGGTTGTGAATCTTTGGAATTCTCTTCCCCAGGGAGCAGTGGATGCTCAGTCATTGAGTATATTTAAGACAGAGATCGATAGATTTTTGGGTACTAACGGAATTAAGGGATATGGGGATAGTGCGGGAAGGTGGAGTTGAGATGATCAGCCATGATCTGGGTGAATGGCAGAGCAGGTTCAAAGGGCCAAATGGCCTCCTCCAGCTCCTATTTCTTATGTTCATTAAACCTCAGTCTGGTTCCTCTCGAGCTGCTGAGTGAGTGAATTAAATCTTTCTTGACAAATCACCAAGATACCAGATGACAAGTCATGACCGAAACATCATTTATTGGTTACAAATCACAACTTAGTTAAATCTGGACACACAGACACTTTATAAACATGTATAAACACATTTTAATGTAATCAGAGTTATCCAGCAGTTCAGCACTAATAGGGAGAGTATTTCACAAAACAAGTAACAAAGATTAACCAGACAATTCAGTGATTGACTGTAAATCAACACTAATGGATGCTGAGTATTAATTACAGCAGGGACCGGAGTCTGAGCTTATAAATTGGTGAGTTTACTTGAAGAGCAATTCCTTCACTATCTGACACGTTAACAGTTGTGAACAGCCTGTCTGTCCAACAGCTCCAGTCTACGAGTGCTTAGAAACACACAGAGCTTAAACAGCCTCATTCTTGAGCTAAAGAACAGACTTTCTCCTGTCAATATAGAGCTACAGGATTGGCCTGTGATCTGTTTATTGTTCATCTTTTGTTCAGTACATTTACTGAGTGGATTTAAATTGAAAATGAGGTTTGAAGACACGATGGTCTATTCACACATGAATGAGAGATGCTGTGGGGCAGACGCTCAGTCCAAGAGGAGCAATTGACATCAGAAATAAACCCCAACTGTCAGAATAAACATGGTTCAGTCTGGATATGATTAACAGCAGCAACAGCAGAATCCAACCCCTGTAATTATCTGTGAACTCGCTGGTGTCTCAGTAGATAGGATGGCTGAGTGAATCCCTTCCTGCACACGGAGCAGATGAATGACCTCTCCCCAATGTGAATGAACTGGTGTGTCACCAGGTGGGATGACTGAGTAAATCTCTTCCCACATACGGAGCAGGTGAATGGCCGCTCTCCAGTGTGAACTCGCTGGTGCGTCAGCCGAGCAGTTGAATCAGCAAATCCCTTCCCACACTCAGAGCAGGTGAATGGCCTCTCACCAGTGTGAACTCGTGTGTGTTTCACCAGCTGGGATGAAGTAGTGAATCCCTTCCCACACTCGGAGCAGGTGAATGGCCTCTCCCCAGTGTGAATTCGCTGGTGTATCAGCAGGGTGGATGAATGAGTGAAACCCTTCCCACAATCAGAGCAGGTGAATGGCCTCTCCCCAGTGTGAATTCGTTGGTGTGTCAACAGGTTCCCTGACAGAGAGAATCTCTTCCCACACTCGGAGCAGGTGAATGGCCTCTCCCCAGTGTGAACTCGCTGGTGTCTCAGCAGGGCGGATGAACGAATGAATCCTTTCCCACAATCATTGCAGGTGAATGGCCTCTCCCCAGTGTGAACTCGTTGGTGTGTCAGTAGGGCGCATAAATGAATGTATCCCTTCCCACACTCAGTGCAGGTAAACGGCTTCTCCCCAGTGTGAATTCGCTGGTGTGTCTGCAGGTTTGATAACTGAGTGAATCCCTTCCCACACTCAGTGCAGGTGAATGGCCTCTCCCCAGTGTGAACTCGTTGGTGTGCGAGTAGGGAGGATGACTGAGTGAATCCCTTCCCACACTCAGTGCAGATGAACGGCCTCTCCTCAGTTTGACTGTGTTGATGAGTTTCCAGCTCAGACGTGTAATTTAATTCTTTCTCACGGTCCCCACATTTCCACAGCTTCTCCCCAGTGTTACTACACTTGTGTACCGACAGGCCAGCTGATCGGCTGAAGCCCCGTCCACACACAGAACACGTGTACGGTTTCTCCACACTTTTTGCTTCCATGATCAAAGGCCGATGATATTCAGATCCTGATGAATCGAGTGACTGTCACATCTTGAGGTGATGTTTGATTTTCCTGTCCGTAAATCCTCCCTTTCTAATACCCTGTAACATGAAGTTACAACAGGAAAAAGGGAGTGAGAGAGAACCTACAAAAACACAAAGACAAGTTGTGAAATTGAGCTGAATGAATCTGGTAATTTGTGGGACCACAACAGAGACCCAGTGACCAGGACAGAAAATCATTGACTCATTAATTTTATTCTCACTCTGCACACAGGGGCTGGAGAACTGAACCCAGCCACAGTAGAGGGAGGGAGAAAACTGGCAGAGGAGGAAAGAAATGGTGCAGATGGTGTCATGGGTTTGGATTTCAGCACAGGGAGGAGGGAGAGTGTGTGGGACTGCGATTTACAGCTTTGGGGAAACAAGAGAGGAATAAAATGTTCCATAGGATCTCGAATTGTCTGTTCTGAATTTCTATCCTGTACTGACAGTGATGACTTTTATTACCTCCTTTTACAGGGTATTAGGAGAGGATTTACACACATTGATTTGATGCTCACTCTGCACACAGGGGCTTTCGCACCATCTCTCCTGAAGGTGCTGGGGTTACTGTTTACATCCCACTGAACTGTAAGAAAGAATATCTTATTAGATGATATTAAAGATAGTATTATATTATAATAATATAACGAGAGACCGTTCACCTGCTCCATCTGTGGGAAGGAATTTAATCGATATCCAAAATGCTGAGACACCAGTGAGTTCACAAGTGACTGTAGCTGTTGCATTCTGTAATTATTGCTGCTGTTAATCACATCCAGGACTGAACCATATTCATTCTGACAGTGGGGTTTATATCTGCTGTGTTAATATTCTTTATAGCTGGGGTGGAGTTTAATATTCCAGCAACTGATTTGCTTTACTTTGTAACTTTTACTCTTCAAATAAAGTAGCTCCCTTTGGGCTATTCCCAGGGTTTTGTGGGATGAAACCAAACAGTGATTTACTTGTACTTTTGGCAATTTTGTATATTATATTCACTGCTCACAATGAGATCTGTTCTACATTGGGAAGACCAAACACAGATCGGGTGATCACTTTGAGAAACATCTCCATTCAGTCTGCAAGCGTGTTCCTGAGTTTCCAGTCACTTCCCATTTTAATTCTCCGTCCCACTCCCACTCTGACCTCTCTGTCCTCGGCCTCCTGCCCTGTTCCAATGAAGCTCAATGGGAGCTGGAGGACTTAACAACCTTCTGGACTCAACATTGAGTTCAGCAGTTTCTGCACCAACAGAGACTTGTCAGGATCTGGAACACTCCACCTGAAAAAGGTGGTTGAACCTGATTCTATCAGTCATTTTAAAAGGGAGTTGACAGGTATTTGAGAATGAGGAACTGACAGGCTTACAAACACCAAGTGGGTGTGTGGGACTAAGCACAACTGCTCTTTCAAAGGGCCAGCACATGCACAAAGGGTTGAATGGCCTCCTTCTGTGCTGTAAATTTCTATGATTCTAGGAGTTGGCCATTTAGCCCCTCGAGCCTGTTCCACCAGGAAATGAGATCATGGTTGATCTGTGATCGAACTCTATATACCCGACTTTGTCCCATTTCCATTAATACCTTTGGTTAACAAAGATCTATCAATGTCAGATTTAACATGAACATTGATCTCGCATTAACTGCTA
>NW_027141486.1:0-28842 GCF_036365525.1 Heterodontus francisci | reverse complement strand
TGTCCCAGACACTGCAATCACCATCCCCATTTATGTCCTGTCCCATCGACAGGACAGACTCAGCAGAGGTGGCAGCACAGTGGTATACAGTAGGGAGGGAGTTGCCCTGGGAGTCCTCAACATCGACTCCGGACCCCATGAAGTCTCATGGCATCAGGTCAAACATTGGCAAGGAAATCTCCTACTGATTACCACCTACCACCCTCCCTCAGCTGATGAGTCAGTACTCCTCCATGTTGAACAGCACTCGGAGGAAGCAGTGAGGGTGGCAAAGGCGCAAAATGTACTCTGGGTGGGGGATTTCAATGTCCATCACCAAGAGTGGCTCGGTAGCACCACTACTGAACGAGCTGGCAGAGTCTTAAAGGACATAGCTGCTAGACTGGGTCTGCGACAGGTGGTCAGAGAACCAACAAGAGGGAAAAACATACTTGACCTCGTCCTCACCAATCTGCCTGCCACAGATGCATCTGTACATGACAGTATTGGTAGGAGTGACCACTGCACAGTCCTTGTGGAGATGAAGTCCCGCCTTCACATTGAGGATACCGTCCATCATGTTGTGTGGCACTATCACTGTGCTGAATGGGATAGATTTCAAACAGATCCAGCGATGCAAAACTGGGCATCCATGAGGCGCTGTGGGCCATCAGCAGCAGCAGAATTGTACTCAACCACAATCTGTAACCTCATGGCCCGGCATATCCCCCACTCTACCATTACCATCAAGCCAGGAGACCAACCCTGGTTCAATGAAGAGTGCAGGAGGGCATGCCAGGAGCAGCACCAGGCATACCTGAAAATGAGGTGTCAACTTGGTGAATCTACAACACAATGGGTGGCACAGTGGCGCAGTGGTTAGCACCGCAGCCTCACAGCTCTAGGGACCCGGGTTCGATTCTGGGTACTGCCTGTGCGGAGTTTGCAAGTTCTCCCTGTGACCACGTGGGTTTCCTCCGGGTGCTCCGGTTTCCTCCCACAGCCAAAAGACTTGCAGGTGATAGGTAAATTGGCCGTTGTAAATTGCCCCTAGTGTAGGTAGGGAATATGGGATTACTGTAAGGTTAGTATAAATGGGTGGTTGTTGGTCGGCACAGACTCGGTGGGCCTGTTTCGGTGCTGCATCTCTAAACAAGACCACTTGCATGCCAAACTGCGTAAGCAGCATGCAATAGACAGAGCAAAGCGATCCCATAACCAACGGATCATATCTAAGCTCTGTTGTCCTGCCACATCCAGCTGTGAATGGTGGTGGACAATTAAACAACTAACTGGAGGAGGTGGCTCCACAAATATCCCCATCCTCAATGATGGGGGAGCCCAGCACATCAGTGCGAAAGATAAGGCAGAAGCATTTGCAACAATCTTCAGCCAGAAGTGTCGAGTGGATGATCCATCTCGGCCTCCTCCTGAAGTCCCCAGCATCACAGATGCCAGACTTCAGCCAATTCGATTCACTCCGTGTGATATCAAGAAATGACTGAAGGCACTGGATACTGCAAAGGCTATGGGCTCTGACAATATTCCAGCAATAGTACTGAAGACCTGTGCTCCTGAGCTTGCCGCACCCCTAGCCAAGCTGTTCCAGTACAGCTACAACACTGGCATCTACCCGGCAATGTGGAAAATTGCCCAGGTAGGTCCTGTACACAAAAAGCAGGACGTCCAACCCGGCCAATTACTGCCCCATCAGTCTACTCTCAATCAACAGCAAAGTGATGGAAGGTGTCATCAACAGTGCCATCAAGTAGCACTTGCTTAGCAATAACCTGCTCAGTGACGCTCAGTTTGGGTTCCGCCAGGTCCACTCAGCTCCTGACCTCATTACAGCCTTGGTTCAAACATGGACAAAAGAGCTGAACTCAAGAGGTGAGGTGAAAGTGACTGCCCTTTACATCAAGGCAGCATTTGACCAAGTATGGCATCAAGGAGCCCTAGCAAAACTGGAGTCAATGGGAAATGGGGAAAACTCTCTGCTGGTTGGAGTCATACCTAACGCAAAGGAAGATGGTTGTGGTTGTTGGAGGTCAATCATCTGAACTCCAGGACATCACTGCAGGAGTTCCTCAGGGTAGTGTCCTAGGCCCAACCATCTTCAGTTGCTTCATCAATGACCTTCCTTCAATCATAAGGTCAGAAGTGGGGATGTTCGCTGATGATTGCACAATGTTCAGCACCATTCGCGACTCCTCAGATACTGAAGCAGTCCGTGTAGAAATGCAACAAGACTTGGACAATATCCAGGCTTGGGCTGATAAGTGGCAAGTAACATTCGCGCCACACAAGTGCCAGGCAATGACCATCTCCAACAAGAGAGAATCTAACCATCCCCCCTTGACATTCAATGGCATTTCCATCGCTGAATCCCCCACTATCAACAATCTCAGGGCTACCATTGACTAGAAACTGAACTGGAGTAGCCATATAAATACCGTGGCTACAAGAGCAGGTCAGAGGCTAGGAATCCTGAGGCGAGTAACTCACCTCCTGACTCCCCAAAGCCTGTCCACCATCTACAAGGCACAAGTCAGGAGTGTGATGGAATACTCTCCACTTGCCTGGATGGGTGCAATTGCAGAAGCTCGACACCATCCAGGACAAAGCAGCCCGCTTGATTGGCACACCATCTACAAACATTCACTCCCTCCACCACCGACGCACAGTGGCAGCAGTGTGTACCATCTAGAAGATGCACTGCAGCAATGCACCAAGGCTCCTTAGACAGCACCTTCCAAACCCGCAACCTCTACCAACTAGAAGGACAAGGGCAGCAGATGCATGGGAACACCACCACCTGCAAGTTCCCCTCCAAGTCACACACCATCCTGACTTGGAACTATATCGCCGTTCCTTCACTGTCGCTGGGTCAAAATCCTGGAACTCCCTTCCTAACAGCATTGTGGGTGTACCTACCCCAAATGGACTGCAGCGGTTCAAGAAGGCAGCTCACCACCACCTTCTCAAGGGCAATTAGGAATGGGCAATAAATGCTGGCATAGCCAGTTACGCCCACATCCCATGAATGAATAAAAAAAACAGGGCATAACGGGGCAGGACAGGATAACGGGGCAGGACAGGATAACGGGGCAGGGCAGGATAACAGGGCAGGGCAGGAGCACATGGCCAGGAGCGCGGGGCCGGGAGCACATGGCCAGGAGTGTGGAGCCGGGAGCACATGGCCAGGAGCGCGGGGCCGGGAGCACATGGCCAGGAGCGCGGGGCCGGGAGCACATGGCCAGGAGCGCGGGGCCGGGAGCACATGGCCAGGAGCGCGGGGCCGGGAGCACATGGCCAGGAGCGCGGGGCCGGGAGCACATGGCCAGGAGCGCGAGGCCGGGAGCACATGGCCAGGAGGACAGGGCCAGTTGGGGGGAATGGCCTCTCAGGGGAAAGCAGCAACAGCCCAATTCGTTGCACCACGGTTGGCTCTGCTGCACGGCGGAGGAGTAAAAAGTGTGGGAATGCAATCGTTATAGGGGATTCAATTGTAAGGGGAATAGATAGGCGTTTCTGTGGCCACAAAAGAGACTCCAGGATGGTATGTTGCCTCCCTGGTGCTAGGGTCAAGGATTTCTCGGAGCGGCTGCAGGACATTCTTAAAGAGGAGGGTGAGCAGCCAGAGGTCGTGGTCCATATTGGTACTAATGACATAGGCAGGAAGAGAGATGGGGTCCTGCAAGTGAATATAGGGAGTTAGGCAGAAGGTTAAAAAGCAGGACCTCTAGGGTTGTAATCTCAGGATTACTCCCTGTACCATGTGCTAGTGAGGGTAGGAATAGGAGGATAAGGCAAATGAATGCGTGGCTGAAGAGCTGGTGTAGGCGGGAGGGCTTCAGCTACTTGGATCATTGGGATCTCTTCTGGTGCAGAGGTGACCTGAACAAGAAGGACAGGTTGCATCTAAACTGGAGGGGAACCGATATCCTTGTGGGGAGGTTTGCTAGTACTACTCGGGAGGGTTTAAACTAGTCTTGCAGGGTGGTGGGACCCAAAGTAGTAGTCTCTCCGATGAGATAGTTGAGGCAAATGTAGAGGTTAAAGCAAGCAAGTCCAGTAGGCAGGCCGGGCAGGGGCAGGACAGGGAGCGTGGAAGGTCTGGTAGGCTAAACTGCATTTACTTTTATGCAAGAAGCCTTACAGTTAAGGCAGATGAACTCGGAGCATGGATCAATACATGGGATTGTGATATTATAGCTATTACGGAAACATGGTTGAGGGATGGGCAGGACTGGCAGCTCAATGTTCCGGGGTACCGATGCCTCCGGCGTGACAGAGGTAAGAGAGGAGGGGGATTGCACTATTGATTAGGGAGGACATCACGGCAGTACTTAGAGAGGATATCCCGGGGGGAATGTCCAGCGAGGCCTTATGGGTAGAACTTAGAAATAAGAAAGGGGTGATCACTTTGATGGGATTATACTATAGGCCCCCCAAAAGTCAGAGGGAAGTGGAGGAGCATATATGTAGGGAAATCACAGATAGGTGTAGGAATTATAGGGTTGTAATAGTAGGTGATTTTAACTTCCCTAATATTGACTGGGACTGCCTTAGTGCTAAGGGATCAGATGGGTAAGAATTTGTTAAGTGTGTCCAGGATAGTTTTCTGAAGCAGTATGTGGATGGCCCTACTAGAGAAGGGGCTACACTCGACCTCCTCTTAGGAAATGAGGCTGGGCAGGTGGTTGATGTGTCAGTGGGGGAGCACTTTGGGACCAGTGACCATAACTCTATTAGCTTCAAGATAGTTATGGAAAAGGATAGGACTGGTCCTCCGGTTGAAGTCCTCAATTGGGGGAAGGCTAATTTCGATGGCATCAGACAGGAACTCTCAAAATTTGAATGGGAGAGGCTGTTTAACACTGGGGACAGATAGAACCTCAGCATGTAGCGACACTTGGTGTTTGCGTACTGGGGCTCTACGCGCAGCTTGATGCAGCTTCACATAAAGGTGGCCATCAGGATGAGGGCGACGCTGGGTACATTTTTCCCACCCTTAACTAGAGGTTTGAACATCGTGTCCCTCCAGACCCGGTCCATTTTGGATCTCCAGATTAAGTGGAAAATGGCTCGGGTAACCACCACGCCATAGGAGTGGGGTATGGGCCAGACCTGCGCCACATACAACAACAATGTGAGCGCCTCGCACCTGATGACCAGGTTCTTACAATGGAGAGAGATCGCTGCTCCCACATGCTCACTTTATGTTGTACCCTGGCTACTCGCACCTTCTAGGTTTTGGCGTACATCTCGGCCCTTCCGAACCATATCCCCAGCACCTTCAGGTAGTCTGACCTGACGGTGAAGGGGACAAAGGAGTGGTGGGTCCAGTTAATACCTGTAGAAACTCTTGCTATCTGTTTTTACATTTCGAGATAACTTCCTCTCATACTCTAATTTCTTTCTCCTGATTAACCTGATAGTCATTCTCTGCCGTTCTTTATATTCTGACTAATCAATAGACTTGCCACTCATTTCTGTGCAATTATATGCTTTTTTCTTAAGTTTGATGCTTTCCTTAACTTCTTTAGTAAACCACGGATGGCGGGTCCTCCCCTTATAAGTTTTTTAATCGCAGGAATATACTTATCCTGAGTATTCTGAAATATCCCCTTAAATGTCTGCCATTGCTTCTCTATTGATCTATTCCTAGCCTGGGAACCCAGTTCACTTCAGCTAGCTCAGCTTTCATGCCCACATAGTTGCCCTTATTTAAGTTTAAAATACTAGTCTTAGACCCACTCTTCTCTCTTTCAAACTGGATGTAAAATTCAATCATATTGTGGTCACTGCTATCAAGAGGTGCCTTTATTCTGAGGTTATTAATTAATCCTGTCACATTACACAGAACCAAGTCTAATATAACCTGCTCTCTGGTTGGTTCCAGAATGTGCTGCTCTAAGAAACTATCTCGAAAGCATTCTATGAACTCCTCATCCAGGCTACTATTGTCAATCTGATTTTTCCAGTTTATATGTGGATTAAAATCACTCATGATTATTGCCGTCCCTTTATCACAAGCATTTAATATTTCTTCTAGTATACCTCATCCTACATTGTGGTTACTGTTAAGGGGCCTGTAGATCACTCCCACTAGTGACTTCTTTCCCCTACTATTCCTCATCTCCACCCAAACTGATTCTACATCCTGATCTCCTGAACCAAGATCATCTCTAACTGTTGCACCAATGCCATCCTTGATCAACAATGCGACCCCTCCACCTTTACCTAGCTTCCTATTCTTGAACATCACATACCGTTCAATATTCAGGACCCAACCCTTGTCATCCAGCTTTTAGTGATTTTTGTACTTGGACCCATAAATCTCTCTGCTCCTTCACAGTTCCTACTTCTCGCCATTTAGAGAACACTCTGATCTGTCTCTCTCAGGCCCAAAGTGAATGGCCTCACACTTCCCCACATTGAACTCCATTTTACACAATACTCCAACTGTGGCCCCCCCTGGGGTTTACACAATTCATCATTACCTCCCGGCCAGGTGATATAAGCAGCATCACATAGACAGCTCCATCACAGACCATGGAATTAAATATTGGGCACTGCAAATAAGGGATGGCCAATCTGACAGTGCCCGTGTTGCAACGCCCGAGACAGATAGTCTATACCTCTTACATTAAACCCAGTATTATACTGGCTTTTATCTGAGCTTATCCGATTGGAGTTTTGCTTTTAACATATTCTAAAGCTGCACGTCCATACCCTCTGCTCTTTCATGTCACCCAGCATTCCGCATTACCCATCACAGTTACCATTCTAATTATCAGCCATCACTCACTGGTGAGCATTCTCTCTCTCTGAGCCAAAAGGCTGTGGATTCAAATTCCACTCCAGACACTAGAGAACAAAATCAAGGCTGATGCTCCCTGTGAAGTACTGAGGGAGTACTACACTGTCAGAGGGACAGTACTGAGGGAGTGCGACACTGTCAGAGGGACAGTACTGAGGGAGTGCTGCACTGTCAGAGGGACAGTACTGATGGAGCACTGCACTGTCAGAGGGACAGTACTGAGGGAGTGCTGCACTATTGGAAGGTCAGTACTGAGGGAGTGCTGCACTGTTGGAGGGTCAGTACTGAGGGAGTGCTGCACTGTTGGAGGGACAGTACTGAGGGAGTGCTGCACTGTCAGAGGGACAGTACTGACGGAGCACTGCACTGTCAGAGGGACAGTACTGAGGGAGTGCTGCACTATTGGAAGGTCAGTACTGAGGGAGTGCTACACTGTCAGAGGGACAGTACTGAGGGAGTGCTACACTGTCAGAGGGACAGTACTGAGGGAGTGCTGCACTGTCAGAGGGACAGTACTGACGGAGCACTGCACTGTCAGAGGGACAGTACTGAGGGAGTGCTGCACTATTGGAAGGTCAGTACTGAGGGAGTGCTGCACTGTTGGAGGGTCAGTACTGAGGGAGTGCTGCACTGTTGGAGGGTCAGTACTGAGGGAGTGCTGCACTGTCAGAGGGACAGTAATGAGGGAGTGCTGCACTGTCAGAGGGACAGTACTGAGGGAGTGCTGCACTGTCAGAGGGACAGTACTGAGGGAGTGCTGCACTGTCAGAGGGACAGTACTGAGGGAGTGCTGCACTGTCAGAGGGACAGTACTGAGGGAGTGCTGCACTGTCAGAGGGACAGTACTGAGGGAGCGCTGCACTGTCAGAGGGACAGTACTGAGGGAGCGCTGCACTGTCAGAGGGACAGTACTGAGGGAGCGCTGCACTGTCAGAGGGACAGAACTGAGGGAGCGCTGCACTGTCAGGGACAGTACTGAGGGAGTGCTGCACAAATGGAAGGTCAGTACTGAGGGAGTGCTGCACTGTCAGAGGGACAGTACTGAAGGAGCACTGCACTGTCAGGGACAGTACTGAGGGAGTGCTGCACTAATGGAAGGTCAGTACTGAGGGAGTGCTGCACTGTCAGAGGGACAGTACTGAAGGAGCACTGCACTGTCAGAGGGACAGTACTGAAGGAGCACTGCACTGTCAGAGGGACAGTACTGAAGGAGCACTGCACTGTCAGAAGGACAGTTCTGAAGGAGCACTGCACTGTCAGGGACAGTACTGAGGGAGTGCTGCATTGTCAGAGGGTCAGTTCTGAGGGAGTGCTGCACTGTCGGAGGGTCAGTACTGAGGGAGTGCTGCACTGTTGGAGGGTCAGTTCTGAGGGAGTGCTGCACTGTCAGAGGGTCAGTACTGAGGGAGTGCTGCACTGTCAGAGGGTCAGTTCTGAGGGAGTGCTGCACTGTCAGAGGGTCAGTACTGAGGGAGTGCTGCACTGTCAGAGGGTCAGTTCTGAGGGAGTGCTGCACTGTCAGAGGGTCAGTACTGAGGGAGTGCTGCACTGTCAGAGGGTCAGTTCTGAGGGAGTGCTGCACTGTTGGAGGGTCAGTACTGAGGGAGTGCTGCACTGTTGGAAGGTCAGTACTGAGGGAGTGCTGCACTGTTGGAGGGTCAGTTCTGAGGGAGTGCTGCACTTTCGGAGGGTCAGTACTGAGGGAGTGCTGCACTGTTGGAGGGTCAGTTCTGAGGGAGTGCTGCACTGTCAGAGGGTCAGTACTGAGGGAGTGCTGCACTGACAGAGGGTCAGTATTGAGGGAGTGCTGCATTGTTGGAGGGTCAGTTCTGAGGGGGTGCCGCACTGTCAGAAGTGTGTCTTTCAGTTGAGACATTACACTGAGGCCCTGCCTGCCCTCTCAGATGGATGTAAAAGATCCCATGGCCACTACTTTGGAGAAGAGTAGGGGAGTTCTCCCAAACATCCTGGTCAATATTTATCCCTCAATCAATATCAGAAAAACAGATTATGTGGTTACCATCACATTGCTGTTTGTGGGATCTTGCTGTGTGCAAATTGGCTGCTGCATTTCATACATTACAATGGTGACTGCACTTCAAAAATACTTCATGGCTATAAAGCACATTGTGAAATCCTGCAGTTATGAAATGTGCTATAGAAATGCAAGTCTGTCTTTTTTTTCCCTTCCTTTCATAGAATCAGAGAAGGTAATTGCAGAGGAAGAGCCCACTGTGCTTTGCTAGTTTTATTTCTTTCCGTCCTTCTTTTCTGTTGATTTGGACCCATTTCTGATCGTACCTGAGTGATGGAACCTCTGTAAGAAGCTGCGGGTTCTGAGGGACCCCTGGTGCCTGGTGTTCCACGCGTGATGCTTCCTCCTTGAACCAGACACAGAGGCGAAGCTGCAAAGAGAGGAAACAGTTCCAGATCAAATTATCGCCAGAAAATACGCAAGAACAGGTTTTAGATCAAAGCTGTTAATTACTTGTGAAATGACGAAAATATCTAATTTGAATTGTCAGCTTGGCTCACTGGGCATCACTCTCACTCAGCTCCCAATTAGAGGGGCAAGGCTTCGAATTCCACATTAGAGTAAAAAATCTAGGCTCCCTATGATAGGACTGAGGGAGTGCCGCACTGTCGGAGGGTCAGTACTGAGGGAGTGCCGCACTGTCGGAGGGTCAGTACTGAGGGAGTGCCGCACTGTCGGAGGGTCAGTACTGAGGGAGGGCTGCACTGTCGGATGGTCAGTACTGAGGGAGTGCTGCACTGTCGGAGGGTCAGTACTGAGGGAGGGCTGCAATGTCGGAGGGTCAGCACTGAGGGAGTGCTGCAATGTCGGAGGGTCAGTACTGAGGGAGTGCTGCACTGTCGGATGGTCAGTACTGAGGGAGTGCTGCACTGTCGGAGGGTCAGTACTGAGGGAGGGCTGCACTGTCGGATGGTCAGTACTGAGGGAGTGCTGCACTGTCGGAGGGTCAGTACTGAGGGAGGGCTGCAATGTCGGAGGGTCAGCACTGAGGGAGTGCTGCAATGTCGGAGGGTCAGTACTGAGGGAGTGCTGCAATGTCGGAGGGTCAGTACTGAGGAAGTGCTGCACTGCCAGAGGGTCAGTACGGAGGGAGTGCCGCACTGTCGGAGGGTCAGTACTGAGGGAGTGCTGCAATGTCGGAGGGTCAGTACTGAGGGAGTGCTGCACTGTCAGAAGGTCAGTACTGAGGGAATGCTGCAATGTCGGAGGGTCAGTACTGAGGGAGTGCTGCACTGCCAGAGGGTCAGTACTGAGGGAGTGCTGCACTGCCAGAGGGTCAGTACTGAGGGAGTGCTGCACTGTTGGAGGGTCAGTACTGAGGGAGTGCTGCACTGTCGGAGGGTCAGTACTTAGTGAGTGCTGCACTGTCGGAGGGTCGGTACTGAGGGAGTGCTGCACTGTCGGAGGGTCAGTACTGAGGGAGTGCTGCACTGTCAGAGCGTAAGTACTGAGGGAGCTCCACACCTTCGGAGTGTCAGTACTGAGGGAGCGTCGTACTGTCGGAGGGTCAGTACTGAGGGAGTTCCGCACAGTCGGAGGGTCAGTATTGAGGGAGTGCTGCACTGTCGGTGGGTCAGTACTGAGGGAGTGCTGCACCTTCGGAGGGTCAGTACTGAGGGAGCGCTGCACTGTCGGAGGGTCAGTACAGAGGGAGTGCTGCACTGTCGGTGGGTCAGTACTGAGGGAGTGCTGCACCTTCGGAGGGTCAGTACTGAGGGAGCTCCGCACTTTCAGAGGGTCAGTGCTGATGGAGCGCTCCATTGTTAGAGGGTCAGTGTTGAGGGAGCTCCGCACTGTCGGAGGTTCAGTACGAAGGGAGTGCTGCACTGTCGGAGGGTCAGTACTAAGCGAGCTCCGGACCGTCGGAGGGTCAGTACTGAGGGAGCGCTGTCCCCTTGGAGAGTCAGTACTGAGGGAGCTCTGCTCTGTCCGAGGGTCAGTACTGAGGGAGCGTTGCACTTTCAGAGGGCCAGTACTGAGAGGTCGCAGCACTGATAGAGGGTCAGTACTGAGGGAGTGCTGCACCGTCAGAGGGTCACAACTGAGGGAGCTGCGCACCGTAGGAGGGTCAGTACTGAGGGAGCTCTGCACCGTCGGAGAGTCAGTACTGAGGGAGCTCCGCACTGTTAGAGGGTCAGTACTGAGGGAGCTCCGCACTGTCGGAGGGTCAGTACTGAGGGAGCGCTGCACCGTCGGAGGGTCGGTACTGAGGGAGCTCTGCACCGTCGGAGGGTCGGTACTGAGGGAGCTCCGCACTGTTAGAGGGTCAGTACTGAGGGAGCTCCGCACTGTCGGAGGGTCAGTACTGAGGGAGTGCCGCCCTGTCGGAGGGTCAGTAGTGAGGTAGTGCTGCACTGTCGGAGGGTCAGTACTGAGGGAGAACCGCACTGTCGGAGGGTCAGTACTGAGGGAGTGCCGCCCTGTCGGAGGGTCAGTAGTGAGGGAGTGCTGCACTGTCGGAGGGTCAGTACTTAGGGAGTGCTGCACTGTCGGAGGGTCAGTACTTAGGGAGTGCTGCACTGTCGGAGGGTCAGTACTTAGGGAGTGCTGCACTGTCGGAGGGTCGGTACTGAGGGAGTGCTGCACTGTCAGAAGGTCAGTACTGAGGGAGAACCGCCCTGTCGGAGGGTCAGTACTGAGGGAGTGCCGCCCTGTCGGAGGGTCAGTAGTGAGGGAGTGCTGCAATGTCGGAGGGTCAGTACTTAGGGAGTGCTGCACTGTCGGAGGGTCGGTACTGAGGGAGTGCTGCACTGTCGGAGGGTCAGTACTGAGGGAGTGCTGCACTGTCGGAGGGTCAGTATTGAGGGAGTGCTGCACTGTCGGAGGGTCAGTACTGAGGGAGTGCTGCACTGTCGGAGGGTCAGTACTGAGGGAGCTCCACACCTTCGGAGGGTCAGTACTGAGGGAGCGTCGTACTGTCGGAGGGTCAGTACTGAGGGGGCTCCGCACAGTCGGAGGGTCAGTACTGAGGGAGTGCTGCACCTTCGGAGGGTCAGTACTGAGGGAGCGCTGCACAGTCGGAGGGTCAGTACTGAGGGAGTGCTGCACCTTTCGGAGGGTCAGTACTGAGGGAGCGCTGCACTGTCGGAGGGTCAGTACAGAGGGAGTGCTGCACTGTCGGTCAGTACTGAGGGAGTGCTGCACCTTCGGAGGGTCAGTACTGAGGGAGCTCCGCACTTTCAGAGGGTCACTGCTGAGGGAGCGCTCCACTGTTAGAGGGTCAGTACAGAGGGAGTGCTGCACTGACGGAGGTTCAGTACGAAGGGAGTGCTGCACTGTCGGAGGGTCAGTACTAAGCGAGCTCCGGACCGTCGGAGGGTCAGTACAGAGGGAGTGCTGCACTGTCGGAGGTTCAGTACGAAGGGAGTGCTGCACTGTCGGAGGGTCAGTACTAAGCGAGCTCCGGACCGTCGGAGGGTCAGTACTGAGGGAGCGCTGTCCTCTTGGAGAGTCAGTACTGAGGGAGCTCTGCTCTGTCCGAGGGTCAGTACTGAGGGAGCGTCGCACTTTCAGAGGGCCAGTACTGAGAGGTCGCAGCACTGATAGAGGGTCAGTACTGAGGGAGTGCTGCACTGTTGGAGGGTCAGTACCGATGGAGTGCCGCACCGTCAGAGGGTCACAACTGAGGGAGCTACGCACCGTCGGAGGGTCAGTACTGAGGGAGCTCTGCACCGTCGGAGAGTCAGTACTGAGGGAGCTCCGCACTGTTAGAGGATCAGGACTGAGGGAGCTCCGCACTGTCGGAGGGTCAGTACTGAGGGAGCGCTGAACTGTTGGAGGATCAGTACTGAGGGAGCGCTGTCCCCTCGGAGAATCAGTACTGAGGCAGCTCTGCACCGTCGAAGAGTCAGTACTGAGGGAGCGCTGCACTGTTAGAGGGTCAGTACTGAGGGAGCGCTGCACTGTCGGAGGGTCAGTACTGAGGGAGTGCAGCACTGTTTGAGGGTCAGTACTGAGGGAGTGCAGCACTGTTTGAGGGTCAGTACTGAGGGAGCGCTGCACTGTCGGAGGGTCAGTACTGAGAGAGTGCTGCACTGTCGCAGGGTCAGTACAGAGGCAGCACCGCACTGTTGGAGGGTCAGTACAGAGGGATCACTGCACTGTCGGAGGGTCAGTACTGAGGGAGCTCCGCACTGTCGCAGGGTCAGTACTGAGGAAGCACCGCACTGTTGGAGGGTCAGTACTGAGGGAGCGCTGCACTGTTGGAACGTCAGTACTAAGGGAGTGCTGCACTGTCAGAGCGTCAGTACTGAGGGAGTGCTGCACTGTCGGAGGGTCAGTACTGAGGGAGTGCTGCACTGTCGGAGGGTCAGTACTGAGGGAGTGCTGCACTGTCAGAGGGTCAGTACAGAGGGAGTGCTGCACTGTCAGAGGGTCAGTACAGAGGGAGTGCTGCACTGTCGGAGGGTCAGTGCAGAGGGAGTGCTGCACTGTTGGAGGGTCAGTACTGAGGGAATGTAGCACTGTTTGAAGGTCAGTACTGAGGGAGCGCCGCACTGTCGGAGGGTCAGTACTGAGGGAGCGCTGCACTGTCGCAGGGTCAGTACTGAGGGAGTGCTGCACTGTTGGAGAGGCAGTATTGAGGGAGTGCTGCACTGTCGGAGGGTCAGTACTGAGGGAGTGCTGCACTGTTGGAGGGTCAGTACTGAGGGAGTGCTGCACTGTTGGAGAGGCAGTATTGAAGGAGTACTGCACTGTCGGAGGGTCAGTACTGAGGGAGTGCTGCACTGTTGGAGGGTCAGTACTGAGGGAGTGCTGCACTGTTGGAGAGGCAGTATTGAAGGAGTACTGCACTGTCGGAGGGTCAGTACTGAGGGAGTGCTGCACTGTTGGAGGGTCAGTACTGAGGGAGTGCTGCACTGTTGGAGGGTCAGTACTGAGGGAGCGCCGCACTGTCGCAAGGTCAGTACTGAGGGAGTGCTGCACTGCTGGAGAGGCAGTATTGAAGGAGTGCTGCACTGTCGGGGAATGCCGTCTTTCACGTGAGACATTAAACTGAGGCCCCGTTTGCCCTCTCCTGTCAAAATAAAAGATCCCACAGCCACTATTTGAAGAGGAGCTGGGGATTTTTTCTGGTTTCCTGGCTAATATTTATTGCTGATCCACCATCAGTAATGGGGGGTTAACTGGTCATTTATCCCACTGCTGTTACTGGGAACTTGCTCTGAACAAATTGGTTAATATGTTTGGCTGCAAAACAACAGTGACTACGTTTGAAAGTAATTCATTGGGTGTGAAGCTCTTTGGGTCGCCTTGATCATGTGAAAGGGCTACAGAAATGCCAACTCTTTCTGCTTAATCCATAGCTATAAACTTTGGTCATTTTTTTTTAGAATTGGAGATGCACCTTTAAAGTAACGATACAAGTGAAAATAGGGATTAGAAGCAAATATTTTCCAATCTTGTGAGTGAGGAACAGGTGAAGCCTCAGAACCTGAGGTGTGTGAACTCCATCAGAAAGGGGCTGATAAATATTAGGGGTTCGGAGCAGGGGTGAAGGCGACAGCTGGAGATGGTGAAATATTCCCCAGGATACATTGGTGTTCTGGATTTGTTGTGAGTGAAGGTAGCAAAGTACAAAGAACAAAGAACAGTACAGCACAGGAACAGGCCATTCGGCCCTCCAAGCCTGCACCGATCTTGATGCCTGCCTAAACTAAAACCTTCTGCACTTCCGGGGTCTGTATCCCTCTATTCCCATCCTATTCATGTATTTGTCAAGATGCCTCTTAAACGTCGCTATCGTACCTGCTTCCACCAGCTCCTCTGGCAGCAAGTTCCAGGAACTCACCACCCTCTTGCCTCGCACATCCCCTCTAAACTTTGCCCCTCTCACCTTAAACCTATGTCTCCTAGTAACTGACTCTTCCACCCTGGGAAAAAGCTTCTGACTATCCACTCTGTCCATGCCGCTTATAACTTTATAAACCTCTATCATGTCGCCCCTCCACCTCCGTCTATCCAGTAAAAACAATCCGAGTTTATCCAACTTCTCCTCATAGCTAATGCCCTCCAGACCAGGCAACATCCTGGTAAACCTCTTCTGTACCCTCTCCAAAGCCTCCACGTCCTTCTGGTAGTGTGGCGACCAGAATTGCACGCAATATTCTAAGTGTGGCCTAACTAAAGTTCTGTACAGCTGCAGCATGACTTGCCAATTTTTATACTCTATGCCCCGACCGATGAAGGCAAGCATGCCGTATGCCTTCTTGACTACCTTATCCACCTGCGTTGCCACTTTCAGTGACCTGTGGACCTGTACGCCCAGATCTCTCTGCCTGTCAATACTCCTAAGGGTTCTGCCATTTACTGTATACTTCCCACCTGCATTAGACCTTCCAAAATGCATTACCTCACATTTGTCCGGATTAAACTCCATCTGCCATTTCTCCGCCCAAGTCTCCAACCGATCTATATCCTGCTGTATCCTCTGACAATCCTCATCATTATCCGCAACTCCACCAACCTTTGTGTTGTCCGCAAACTTACTAATCAGACCAGCTACATTTTCCTCCAAATCATTTATATATACTAAAAACAGCAAAGGTCCCAGCACTAATCCCTGCGGAACACCACTAGTCACATCCCTCCATTCAGAAAAGCACCCATCCACTGTTACCCTCTGTCTTCTATGACTGAGCCAGTTCTGTATCAATCTTGCCAGCTCACCTCTGATCCCGTGTGACTTCACCTTTTGTAACAGTCTGCCATGAGGGATCTTGTCAAAGGCTTTACTGAAGTCCATATAGATAACATCCACTGCCCTTCCTTCATCAATCATCTTTGTCACTTCCTCAAAAAACTCAATCAAATTAGTGAGACACGACCTCCCCTTCACAAAACCATGCTGTCTCTCGCTAATAAGTTCGTTTGTTTCCAAATGGGAGTAAATCCTGTCCCGAAGAATCCTCTCTAATAATTTCCCTACCACTGACGTAAGGCTCACCAGCCTATAATTTCCTGGATTATCCTTGCCACCCTTCTTAAACAAAGGAACAACATTGGCTATTCTCCAGTCCTCTGGGACCTCACCTGTAGCCAATGAGGATACAAAGATTTCTGTCAAGGCCCCAGCAATTTCTTCCCTTGCCTCCCTCAGTATTCTGGGGTAGATCCCATCAGGCCCTGGGGACTTATCTACCTTAATGCTTTGCAACATAAGTAGGGGCAACATAAGATGGATGAAGGTTCTGACAATTTGCTCAATTCCTTTTGGAGATTGAGAAGTATTTATTTCCCTGGGGAGAATAAGTGGGTGGGTAGAGACCACGTTAGGGGAGAGGTTACATGGCATGTGGGGAGAGTAACTGGGTCGGGAGAATCAATGGCAATGCAGATTACACAACCTTTGCTGGTGGCTGGAAGGCGTGACCTGTGTCCTTTGGTCTCTACTGATCACTGTGTATCCCACCCCCTATCACAGATTCTCGCCACAGTTCAGGCTGTATTTTACAGGGCCTCTGGCGTGGGGCTGCATGGTGGGGTGCTGGGGGACGGAAGAACGCTCTGGCAATGGCCCGCCACGGGCCCTATCTTCCTGGTGGCGGCGAGGCTCCGTGGCGGCCCCCCCCGCTGGGCGACAGGACCCTACTTAACATATGTTAATGAAGTGAATGAATAAATTTAACTATAAAGTTAAATGAACTTACCTGGTACCTTCCGGGTGCTCTTCAGAGCAGCTACCAGTGCTCCCGCACCTTCACTTCCCCATCTGGGGAAAGCAGGCGCTACACTGGGGAAGTGTGGGGGGGTGGAGGGGGGGGTGGTAAGATTTTTAGTCGGGATGGGGGCAACGGGGTCAAATAATTAAAGCCTGGCTTGGATATAAAATTAAAACCCGACCCAAGCCCTACCCGACAACAGCCAATCCGAACCCGACCCGACAGCAGCCAATCCGAACCCGACCAGACAGCAGCCAATCCGAACCCGACCCGACAGCAGCCAATCCGAACCCGACCCGACAGCAGCCAATCCGAACCCGACCCGACAGCAGCCAATCCGAACCCGACCCGACAGCAGCCAATCCGAACCCGACCCGACAGCAGCCAATCCGAACCCGACCCGACAGCAGCCAATCCGAACCTGACCCGACAGCAGCCAATCCGAACCCGACCCGACAGCAGCCAATCCGAACCCGACCCGACAGCAGCCAATCCGAACCCGACCCGACAACAGCCAATCCGAACCCGACCCGACAACAGCCAATCCGAACCCGACCCGACAACAGCCAATCCGAACCCGACCCGACAACAGCCAATCTGAACCCGACCCGATAACAGCCAATCCGAACCCGACCCGACAACAGCCAATCCGAACCCAACCCGAACCCGACCCGACAACAGCCAATCCGAACCCGACCCGACAACAGCCAATCCGAACCCAATCCGAACCCGACCCGACAACAGCCAATCCGAACCCGACCCGACCCGACAACAGCCAATCCGAACCCGACCCGACAACAGCCAATCTGAACCCGACCCAACAGCCAATCCGAACCAGACCCGACAACAGCCAATCCGAACCCGACCCGACAACAGCCAATCCGAACCCGACCCAACAACAGCCAATCCGAACCCGACCCGACAACAGCCAATCCGAACCCGACCCGACAACAGCCAATCCGAACCCGACTCGACAACAGCCAATCCGAACCCGACTCGACAACAGCCAATCCGAACCCGACCCGACAACAGCCAATCCGAACCCGACCCGACAACAGCCAATCCGAACCCGACCCGACAACAGCCAATCCGAACCCGAACCCGACCCGATCCCGAATCCTTTAATTTTTTTAAATGCCCAACCCGAAAATAACAAACATATTATTGAAACAGGAAAAAATCATAGATTAAAACGAAAACAATATGAAACAAAACATTGCTGGTCATTTTTCAAAATTCTATAGACTCTGAAACAGTTCCTACAGATTGGAGGGTAGCTAATGTTACCCCACTATTTAAAAAAGGAGGTAGAGAGAAAGCAGGGAATTATAGACCAGTTAGCCTGACATCAGTAGTGGGGAAAATGCTAGAGTCCATTATAAAAGATGTAATAACAGAGCACTTGGAAAAAAATGACAGGATCGGACAAAGTCAACATGGATTTACGGAAGGGAAATCATGCTTGACAAATCTACTGGAACTTTCTGAAGCACATGGGATTGGGGATAAGGTACTGACGTGGATAGAGAACTGGTTGGCAGACAGGAAACAAACAGTAGGAATGAACGGGTCTTTTTCCGAGTGTCAGGCAGTGACTAGAGGGGTACAGCAGGGATCAGTGCTAGGACCCCAGCTATTCACAATACATATTAGTGATATAGTTGAGGGAATTAAATGTAATATATCCAACTTTGCAGACAACACAAAGCTGGATGGGAGTGGGAGCTGTGAGGAAGATGCAGAGAAGCTCCAGTGTGATTTGGACAGGTTGAGTGAATGGGCAAATGCATGGCAGATGCAGTATAATGTGGATAAATGAGAGGTTATCCACTTTGGTGGCAAAAACAGAAAGGCAGATTATTATCAGAACGGCGATAGATTGGGAAAGGGGGAGGTGCAGTGAGACCTGGGTGTCCTTATGCACCAGTCACTGAAAGTAAGCATGCAGGTGCAGCAGGCAGTTAAGAAAGCAAATGGTATGTTAGACTTCATAGCGAGAGGATTCGAGTACAGGAGCAAGGATGTCTTGCTGCAATTATACAAAGCCTTGGTGAGACCACATCTGGAATATTGTGTGCAGTTTTGGTCTTATCTGAGGAAGGATGTTCTTGCTATGGAGGGAGTGCAGCAAAGGTTCACCAGACTGATTCCTGGGATGGCAGGACTGACGTATGAAGAGAGATTGGGTTGATTAGGATTGTATTTGCTGGAGTTTAGAAGAATGTGAGGGGATCTCATAGAAACCTGTAAAATTCTAACAGGACTGGACAGACTAAATGCAGGAAGGATGTTCCTAATGGCAGGGGAGTCCAGGACCAGGGGTCACAGCCTAAGGATAAGGGGTAAGCCGTTTAGGACTGAGATGAGGAGAGATTTCTTCACCCAGAGAATGGTGAACCTGTGGAATTCTCTACCACGGAAAGCAGTTGAGGTCAAATCATTAAATATATTCAAGAAAGAGTTAGATATAGTTCTTTGGGCGAATGGGATCAAGGGATACGGGGAGAAAGCGGGAACAGGTTACTGAGTTTGGATGATCAGCCATGATCGTATTGAATGGCGGAGCAGGCTCGAAGGGCCGAATGGCCTACTCCTGCTCCTATTTGTCTAAAACAGTAGTCCAGTCCGACCCGAGCCTGAATACTGGATGCAGAATACAGACCCAACCCAACCCGAACGCGACACGTAGTCGGGTTTGGTTGGGTAGCTAGGCTTAACAAATAATTGTCATGAGTGTAGGGGATGGTGGGAAGGTGTGAACTGTGAACTTTGTACAGTTTGGGGGGGTTGAAGGTCATATTTATAAGGTAAGTGTTTTGCAGGGGGGAGGTGGTGGAGGGCAGGTACTTCTCTTTATTGTTATGGGGAGGGGTTGGAAAGGGGCGTTAGAATTTCAATTGCAACAGTTGGCAGGGGGTGTCTCTTTAAAAATGTAAACCTACCAGGAGGGCTGGCTGCCCTTTAAAAATTGCGCCAACGCCTATGCACAGGCAGCTGATGCTATTGCTGGTGTGGGACAGTCTGCCCTCTCCACCTGATTGGGGCAGGGCAGGCCGACCCAGGTATTTAATTGAGCTGCCGTGCAGTAGATCACAGCGGCTCAGCGGTGTGCCTGTCGCCGGGAGTGGCAGCGGAGTGCTTAAAATCCTTACCCTTCAGCTCCTTCCTTACTCATCAGGTGGGAGGGAAGGAGATTTTCAATCTTTATTTGTCATGAGATCACAAATTCAGAACAGAATGAAGTCTGAATTAGAACCATCTGTTTGGACTAGTTCAACAATCCCCAGCCACTCAAACCCAGGCTGCTCTTCACAAGCAGAAAGAATGAAAGAACGTGCATTTATGTAGCACTTTAACCCTCCAGGTTGAACATGAACAACTGATAATTCGGGACAAAATTAATAGTCACTTGAACATAAGAAACAGGAGCAGGAGTAGGCCATTCGGCCCCTCGAGCCTGTTCTGTCATTCGATAAGATCACAGCTGATCTGATTGTGGCCTTAACTCCACTTTCCTGCCTAACCCCATAACCCTTGACTGCCTTGTGAGGTTGTTACCTTTGGCAGGAAGAATAGAAAAGCAGGTTATTATTTACATAGAGAGAGACTGCAGAATGCTGCGGTACAGAGGGATCGAGGTATCCTTGTACATGAATCACTAAATTTAGCATGCAGGTACAGCAAGTAATTAGGAAGGCAAATGGAATGTTGGCATTTATTGCAAGGGGGATGAAGTATAAAAGTAGTTTAGTAGTAAGTACCCACTCACTTAACCTATCTATATCGCTTTGCAGACTCTTTGTGTCCTCCCCACAACTTGCTTTCCAGCTGTCTTAGTATCGTCGGCAAATTTGGCTATAACACACTCGGTCCCTTCATCCAAGTCATTAATATATATTGGAAAATGTTGAGGCCCCAGCACTGATCCCTGTGGCACCCCACTAGTCCAAGTATGGCATCAAGGAGCCCTAGCAAAACTGGAGTCAATGGGAATCAGGGGGAAAACCCTCCGCTGGTTGGGGTCATACCTAGCACAAAGGAAGATGGTTGTAGTTGTTGGAAGTCAATCATCTCACTCCCAGGTCATCACTGCAGGAGTTCCTCAGGGCAGTGTCCTAGGCCCAACCATCTTCAGCTGCTTCATCAATGACTTTCCCTTCTTCATAAGGTCAGAAATGGGGATGTTCGCTGATGATTGCACAATGTTCAGCACCATTCGCAACTCCTCAGATAATGAAGCAGCCCATGTCCACATGCAGCAAGACCTGGACAATATCCATGCTTGGGCTGATAAGTGCCAAGTAACATTCGCGCCACACAAGTGCCAGGCAATGACCATAGAAACAAAGAAAACATAGAAAATAGGAGCAGGAGTAGGCCATTCAGCCCTTCGAGCCTGTTCTGCCATTCATTATGATCATGGCTGACCATCCAACTCAGTAACCTGTTCTGGCTTTTGTCCCATATCCTTTGATCCCTTTAAACCCAAGAGTTATATCTAACTCCTTCTTGAAAACATACAATGTTTTGGCCTCAACTGCTTTCTGTGGTAGTGAATTCCACAGGTGACCATCTCAAACAAGAGAGAATCCAACTATCTCCTCTTGACATTCAATGGCATTACCATCACTCAATCCTCCACTATCAACATCCTAGGGATTACCATTGACCAGAAACTGACTGGAACAGCCACATAAATAATGTGGCTACAAGAGCAGGTCAGAGGCTGGGAATTCTGTGACGAGTAACTCACCTCCTGACTCCCCAAAGCCTGTCCACCATCTACACATCAGGAGTGTGATGGAATACTCTCCACTTGCCCGGATGGGTGAAGCTCCAACAACACTCGAAGATCAACACCATCCAGGACAAAGCAGCCCGCTTGATCAGCACCCCATCCACCACCTTAAACATTCAGTCCCTCCACCACCGACGCACAGTGTGTACCATGTACAAGATGCACTGCAACAACGCACCAATCCTCCTTCAACAGCACCTTCTAAACCCGCGACCTCTACCAACTAGAAGGACAAGGGCAGCAGATGCATGGGAACACCATCACCTGCAAGTTCCCGCCCAAGTCACACACCATCCTGACTTGGAACTATATCGCCGTTCCTTCATTGTCGCTGGGTCAAAATCCTGGAACTCCCTTCCTAACAGCACTGTGGGTGTACCTACCCCACATGGACTGCAGCGGTTCAAAAAGGCAGCTCACCACCACCTTCTCAAGGGCAATTAGGTATGGGCAATAAAGGCCCAACACCATGAACTGTTATCTTGTGTAGTAATCTTTCATGTGGCTCCTTTTTGAATGCCTTTTGGAAATCCAAATACACTGCATCTACTGGCTCCCCTTTATCTACCCTGCATGTTACATCCTCAAGGAACTCGAATAAATTTGTCAAACATGACTTCCCTTTCATAAAGCCATGTTGACTCTGCCTGATCGCATTATGATTTTCTAAATGTTCTGCCACTACGTTCTTATTAATGGATTCTAGCATTTTCCCAATGGCAGATGTTAGGCTAACTGGTCAATAGTTTCCTGCTTTCTGCCTCCCCCTTTCTTGAACACAGGTGTTAGGTTTGGGGTTTTCCAATCTGTTGGGACTTTTCAAGAACCTACAATCAATGCATCCACTATCTCTGCAGTCACTTCTTTTAAGATGCTAGGATGCAGGTCATCAGGCCCAAGGGACTTGTCAGCCTTTAGTCCCATTAGTTTTCCTAGTATTTTTTCTCTTGTGATAGTGACTGTTTTAAGTGCCTCCCTCCTTTTTGCCTCTTGATTTTCTGCTATTCTTGGGTTGTTTTTTTGTGTCTTCTAGTATGAAGACAGATACAAAAGACTTGTTCAAAGTCTCTGCTATTTCCTTGTTTCCCATTATTAATTCTCCAGTCTCATCCTCTAAGAATCAACACTTACTTTAGCTACTCTCTTCCTTTTTTATATATTTGTAGAAGCTTTTACAGTCTGTTTTTATATTTCTTGCTAGTTTACTCTCATACTCTAATTTCCCCCTCTTTTTTTTTAGTCATCCTCTGCTGGTTTCTAAATTTTCTCTAATCTTCTGGTCTACCACTAATCCTTGATCGATAGTTTGCGGATAACTGCATTGTCGTTACCCACTCTGCCCCACATTTGCAAGCCGCTCTCGATCTCTTCAATTCTGCATACAAGAGACTCGGCCAGTCCTTGAATGTTGCTGAAACAAACTCATATCAACCCACACCCGGTCAGCCGGATGTTCCACCTCCCATACACGTTGAAGGAGACACTTTGGAATATGTTGAGCACTTCCTATACCTTGGCAGCCACCTCTCTCAAAAGGCCATCATTGATGAGGAGATGCAACACCAGATCAGCTGTGCCAGCTCAGCCTTCTACAAACTACGGCAGTGAGTGTTTGACAACAAAGACCTCTCAAGTCAACAAAAATCCCAGTGTACAGAGCAGTTGTTGTCATCACACTGCTGTACTACAGTGAGACCTGGACTGTGCATCTGCGACACATAAGAACACTAGAGAAATTCCATCATCAATGCCTCCGCCACATTCTCCGGATTCAATGGGAAGACCACTGAACAAACGCTACAGTCCTTCTTGAAGCCAGCTCCACAAGCATTCAGACAAAATGCCTGCAAAACCAACTTCAACGGACTGGACACTGTGTCCGGATGGCCGAAAACCGTCTCCCCCGCCAGTCCTGTTTTCTCAACTCTCAAATGGCCAGTGTTCCGGGGAGGACAAAGGACACTCTGAAGCTCTCTTTGAAGCACAGCAGCATTGACACTGATGACTGGGAGGAACTTGATACCAATCGTTCAAAATGGCGACAACCTGTCCATCATGCATCATGCTTTAAGTCCAAATACAAGCATGATGAGGCAGAGCAGCAGCAGAGAAGGAAAGAAAAGGAAGCAAATCCTGCACTTTGGATCCCACTGCCTCGTAGGACATTCTGCCTGTTTAGTTACCTGAAGACCCATAGCAGAAACTAACAACCTTGAGTAGATCTTATCCTCGAATCGAGGGACAGCAGTTGACATATTCCTTTTCTTTCTATTCGATACCATCCTTAATTTCCTTAGTTAGCCATGGATGAAGCATCTTTCTCCTAGAGCCTTTCTTTCTCAATGGAATATATCTTTGTTGAGAGTTATGAAATATCTCCTTAAATGTCTGCCTCTGCTTCTATCTTACCTTTTAACCTTTTTCCCAGTCCACTTTTGCCAACTCTGTCTTCATAGCCTTGTAATTATCTTTATTTAAGTTTAAGACAATAGTTTCAGACTCAAACTTCTCATCCTCAAACTGAATGTGCAATTCTATCATGTTATGATCAGTCTTGCCTACAGGATCCTTTACGATGAGGTAATTTATTAATCCTGTCTCATTACACATTACTATGTGTAGCTGCTCCCGGGTTGGTTCCAGAACATGTTGTTCTAAGAAACTGTCCTTAATACACTCTATGAACTCATCCTCCAGGCTACCTTTGCCAATTTGATTAGTCCAATCTATATGAAGATTAAAATTGCCCAAACTTACTGCAGTACCTTTCCTACAAGCCCCCATTATTTCTTGATTTATACTCTGTCCTACAGCGAAGCTACTGTTAGGGGGCCAATAAACTACTCCAACCAGTGACTTCTTTCCTTTACTGTTTCTTATCTCCATCAAAACTGATTCTATATCTTGATCTTCCGAGCCAAGATCATTTCCCACTACTGCACTAATCTCATCCTTTATTAAGAGAGCTACCCCACCTTCTTTTCCTTTCTGCCTACCCTTCCGAAATGTCGAATACCCTTGAATACTTAGTTCCCAGTTTTGGTCACCTTGCAACCACGTCTCTGTGGAAAGAGAAGCAGAGTTAACGTTTCGGGTCAGTGACCCTTCTTCGGAAGGTTCCGAAGAAGGGTCACTGACCCGAAACGTTAACTCTGCTTCTCTTTTCACAGATGCTGCCACACCTGCTGAGTGATTCCAGCATTTCTTGTTTTTGTTTCAGATTTCCAGCATCCGCAGTATTTTGCTTTTATAACCACGTCTCTGTAATGGCTATCATATCATACCCATTTATTTCTATTTCTATTTGTGCTATCAATTCATCCATCTTGTTACCAATGCTGCATGCATTCAGATAAAGAGTCCTTAATTTTGTCTCTTTACTCTTTCTCCCTATTTTGACCTTATTTGATGGTGCACTCTTATGTTTGTATGCTCTGTCTCTTCCTGTCTGGTTATCATTACCTGTATCACTACCCTGCACTATTGACTTGTCCTTCCTCATTAACTTTCTAAATTTCCCCTCACCTGAACCTTCATCCCCCCCAACACCCCCCAACTATTTACTTTAAAGCCCTCTCTACAAGTCTAGTTATATGATTCGCCAAGACACTTGTCCCAGCACGATTCAGGTGATGACTGTCCCAATGGTACAGCTCCCATTTTCCCCAGTACTGGTGCCAGTGCCCCATGAATCGAAACCCATTTCTCCCACATCAATCTTTGAGCCACGCATTCAACTCTCTGATCTTATTTACCCTATGCCAGTTCACTCGTGTCTCAGGTAGTAATCCAGTGATTATTTTTAATTTAATCCCTAGCTGCTCATACTCCCTCAGCAGAACCTCTTTCTTAGTCCTATCCATGTTGTTGGTACCCATGTTGACCACGACAACAGGATTCTTCCCCTCCCACCCCAAGGAGATGTCCTTATCTCTGGCAGCGGGTAGGCAACACAGCCTATAAGACTCATGTTCTCGGCTGCAGTGAACTGTATCAATCACTTAACTATACTGTCCTTACTACTACACAGTGTGGCTTTCGTGCAGAGAGATCGACTATTGACATGCTGTTCTCCCTTCGTCAGATACAGGAGAAATGCCGTGAACAACAGATGCCCCTCTACATTGCTTTCATTGATCTCACCAAAGCCTTTGACCTCGTCAGCAGACGTGGTCTCTTCAGACTACTAGAAAAGATCGGATGTCCACCAAAGCTACTAAGTATCATCACCTCATTCCATGACAATATGAAAGGCACAATTCAACATGGTGGCTCCTCATCAGAGCCCTTTCCTATCCTGAGTGGTGTGAAACAGGGCTGTGTTCTCGCACCCACACTTTTTGGGATTTTCTTCTCCCTGCTGCTTTCACATGCGTTCAAATCCTCTGAAGAAGGAATTTTCCTCCACACAAGATCAGGGGGCAGGTTGTTCAACCTTGCCCGTCTAAGAGCGAAGTCCAAAGTACGGAAAGTCCTCATCAGAGAACTCCTCTTTGCTGACGATGCTGCTTTAACATCTCACACTGAAGAATGCCTGCAGAGTCTCATCGACAGGTTTGCGTCTGCCTGCAATGAATTTGGCCTAACCATCAGCCTCAAGAAAACGAACATCATGGGGCAGGATGTCAGAAATGCTCCATCCATCAATATTGGCGACCACGCTCTGGAAGTGGTTCAAGAGTTCACCTACCTAGGCTCAACTATCACCAGTAACCTGTCTCTAGATGCAGAAATCAACAAGCGCATGGGTAAGGCTTCCACTGCTATGTCCAGACTGGCCAAGAGAGTGTGGGACAATGGCGCACTGACACGGAACACAAAAGTCCGAGTGTATCAGGCCTGTGTCCTCAGTACCTTGCTCTACGGCAGCGAGGCCTGGACAACGTATGCCAGCCAAGAGCGACGTCTCAATTCATTCCATCTTCGCTGCCTTCGGAGAATACTTGGCATCAGGTGGCAGGACTATATCTCCAACACAGAAGTCATTGAAGCGGCCAACACCCCCAGCTTATACACACTACTGAGTCAGCGGCGCTTGAGATGGCTTGGCCATGTGAGCCGCATGGAAGATGGCAGGATCCCCAAAGACACATTGTACAGCGAGCTCGCCACTGGTATCAGACCCACCGGCCGTCCATGTCTCCGCTTTAAAGACGTCTGCAAACGCGACATGAAATCGTGTGACATTGATCACAAGTCGTGGGAGTCAGTTGCCAGCATTCGCCAGAGCTGGCGGGCAGCCATAAAGACAGGGCTAAATTGTGGCGAGTCGAAGAGACTTAGTAGTTGGCAGGAAAAAAGACAGAGGTGCAAGGGGAGAGCCAACTGTGTAACAGCCCCGACAAACAAATTTCTCTGCAGCACCTGTGGAAGAGCCTGTCACTCCAGAATTGGCCTTTATAGCCACTCCAGGCGCTGCTTCACAAACCACTGACCACCTCCAGGCGCGTATCCATTGTCTCTCGAGATAAGGAGGCCCAAAAGACAAAAGAAAGAAAAAGACAAGACCACTACATCCTTTTTACTCCCCCTGTTTGAATGGCTCCCTGTACCACAGTGCTGTGGTTGGTTTGTTCATCCTCGCTGCAGCCCGTGCTCTCACCCACACAAGCTGCAAGAACCTCGAACCTGTTGGACAAGTGCAAGAGCTGAGGCTCCTCCATTGCTACATTTTTAAAATTTATTCGGGGGATGTGGGCGTCACTGGCCAGGCCAGCATTTATTGCCTGTCCCTAATTGCCCTTGAGAAGGTGGTGGTGAGCTGCCTTCTTGAACCGCTGCAGTCCGTGTGGGGTAGGTACACCCACAGTGCTGTTAGGAAGGGAGTTCCAGGATTTTGACCCAGTGACAGTGAAGGAACGGCGATATAGTTCCAAGTCAGGATGGTGTGTGACTTGGATGGGAACTTGCAGGTGGTGGTGTTCCCAAATATCTGCTGCCCTTGTCCTTGTAGGTGGTAGAGGTCACGGGTTCGGAAGATGCTGTCAAAGGAGCCTTGGCAAGTTGCTGCAGTGCATCTTGTAGATGGTACACACTGCTGCCACTGTGTTTCGGTGGTGGAGGGAGTGAATGTTGAAGGTGGTGGATGGGGTGCCAATCAAGCGGGCTGCTTTGTCCTGGATGGTGTTGAGCTTCTTGAGTGTTGTTGGAGCTGCACCCATCCAGGCCAGTGGAGAGTATTCCATCACACTCCTGACTTGTGCCTTGTAGACGGTGAACAGGCTTTGGGGAGTCAGGAGGTGAGTTACTCACCACAGTGGTGTGAAAAAGCCCTATTTATCCCTACTCTTTGCTTCCTGTCTGTTAACCAATCCTCTATCCATGCTAATACATTACCCCCAACTCCATGACCTCTTATCTTGTGTATTAGCCTTCAGTGGGGCACCTTGCTGAATGCCTTTTGGAAATCCAAGTATACTACATCTACTGGTCTTCATCTACCCTACCATTTACATCCTCAAAAAAACTCGAATAAGTTTGTCAAACATAATTTCCCTTTTGTAAAACCATGTTAATTCTGTCTGATCATACTATGATTTTCTAAGTACATTGTTAAGACTTCCTTAATAATAGTTTCCAGCATTTTCCCGACAACTGATGCCAGGCTGACAGGCCTGTAGTTCCTTGCTTTCTCTCTCCTTTCTTTCTTGAATAGAGTTGTTACATTTGCTAACTTCCAATCTGATCGCCCCCCTCAAATCTAAATCAGGGGACATAATCACTGACCAACGCAAACAAATGGACCGCTGGGTTGAGCACTACCTAGAACTGTACTCCAGGGAGAATGTTGTCACTGAGACTGCCCTCAATGCAGCCCAGCCTCTACCAGTCATCGTTGAGCTGGACATACAGCCAACAAAATCGGAACTCAGTGATGCCATTGATTCTCTAGCCAGCGGAAAAGCCACTGGGAAGGACAGCATTACCCTGAAATAATCAAGAGTGCCAAGCCTGCTATACTCTCAGCACTCCATGAACTGCTATGCCTGTGCTGGCACGAGGAAGCAGTACCCCACGACATGCGCGATGCCAATATAATCACCCTCTATAAAAACAAAGGTGACCGCAACAACTACCGTGGAATCTCCCTGCTCAGCATAGTGGGGAAAGTCTTTGCTCGAGTCACTCTAAACAGGCTCCAGAAGCTGGCCGAGCGCATCTACCCTGAGGCACAGTGTGGCTTTCGTGCAGAGAGATCGACCATTGACATGCTGTTCTCCCTTCGTCAGATACAGGAGAAATGCCGCGAACAACAGATGCCCCTCTACATTGCTTTCATTGACCTCACCAAAGCCTTTGACCTCGTCAGCAGACGTGGTCTCTTCAGACTACTAGAAAAGATCGGATGCCCACCAAAGCTACTAAGTATCATCACCTCATTCCATGACAATATGAAAGGCACATTTCAGCATAGCGGCACCTCATCAGACCCCTTTCCTATCCTGAGTGGCGTGAAACAGGGCTGTGTTCTCACACCCACACTTTTTGGGATTTTCTTCTCCCTGCTGCTTTCACATGCGTTCAAGTCCTCGGAAGAAGGAAT
>NW_027141485.1:3133298-3166740 GCF_036365525.1 Heterodontus francisci | reverse complement strand
TTCCACAAGCCCCTCCCTCCCCCTCTTCATTACCCTCCAACACCCGCCCCTCCCCCTCTTAATTCCCCTCCACCACCCCCTCCCACCCTCTCTTCATTCCCATCCACCACACCCTCCTCCCCTCTCCTTTCCCCTCCAACTCCCCTCGCTCCGGTCAACATTCTCCTGCACCTCCCCTCCCTCCCCCTCTTCATTCTCCTCCACCTTTCCTCTTCTTTCTCTATCCACCTCCCCTCCCTCCCCCTCTTCTTTCTCCTCCACCACACCTCCCTCCCTCTCTCATTCCCCTCCACCTCCCCATCCCTCCCCATCTTCATTCCCATCCTCTACCCCATCCCTCACGCTCTTCATTCCCCTCCACCACCCCTCCCTCCCCCTCTTCATTCCCCTCCACCAGCCCCTCCCTCCCCTCATCATTCCCCTGAACCACCCCTCCTTCCCCCTCTTCCTTCCCATCCACCAGCCCTTCCCTCCCCTCTTCATTCCCCTCCACCACCCTCCCCTTCCCCCGCTTCCTTCCCAACAACCACCCCCACCCTCCCCCTCTTCATTCCCCTCCACTACCCCCTTCCACCCCCTCTTCATTCCCCACCACTTCCCCCTCCCTCCCCCTCTTCATTCCCCTCCACATCCCCTCCCGCCCCCTCAACATTCCCCTCCACAAATCCCGTCCCTCCCGCTCTTCATTCCCATCTACCACCCCCTCCCACCCAATCTTCATTCCCCTCCAACCACACCCTCCCTCCCCCTCTTCTTTCACTTCTACTCCCCCTCCCTCCCCTCTTCATTCCCCTCCACCACCCCCTCACTCCCCCTCTTCATTCTCCTCCACCTCATCCTCGCTCCACCTCTTCTTTCTCCTCCACTTCCCCTCCGTCCCCCTCTTCATTCCACTCCACTTCCCCCTCCCTCCCCCTCATCATTCCCCTCCACTTCCCCCTCCCTCCCCCTCATCATTCCCCTCCACAAACCCCCTACCTGCCGCTCATCATTCCTATCCACCACCCACTCCCACCCAATCTTCATTCCCCTCTAGCACCCCCTCCCTCCCTTCTTCATTCCCCTCCACCACACCCACCCTCCCCCTCTTCATTCCATCCACCTCCCACTCACCCCCCTCCCTCCCCCTCCTCCTTCACCTCCACCACCCCCTCCCTCTGCATCTTCATTCCCATCCACCACACCCTCCTCCCCTCTTCATTCCCCTCCACCACCCCTTCCCTCCGCTATTCATTCCCCTCCACAACCTCCTCCCTCCGCATCTTCAATCCCATCCACCACCCCCTCACTCCCCCTCTTCATTACCCTCCACCAACCCCACCCTCCCCCTCTTCATTCCCCTCCACCTCCCCCTCCACTCCCTCTTCATTCCCCTCCACCAGCCCCTCCCTCCCCCTCATCATTCCCCTGAACCACCACCTCCTTCACCCTCTTCCTTCCCATCCACCAGCCCTTCCCTCCCCCTCTTCATTCCCCTCCACCACCCTCCCCTTCCCCCGCTTTCTTCCCAACAACCACCCCCACCCTCCCCCTCTTCATTCCCCTCCACTACCCCCTCCCACCCCCTCTTCATTCCCCACCACTTCCCCCTCCCTCCCCCTCTTCATTCCCCTCCACATCTCCCTCCCGCCCCCTCAACATTCCCCCCCACAAATCCCGTCCCTCCCGCTCTTCATTCCCATCCACCACCCCCTCCCACCCAATCTTCATTCCCCTCCAACCACACCCTCCCTCCCCCTCTTCGTTCACTTCCACTCCCCCTCCTCCCCCTCATCCTTCCCCTCCACCTCCCCCTCCCTCCCCATCTTCATTCCCATCATCTACCCCCTTCCTCCCGCTTTTCATTCCCCTCCACCACCCCCTCCATCACCCTCCTCATTCCCCTCCACCAGCCCCTCCCTCCCCCTCTTCATCCCCCTGAACCACCCCCTCCTTCCCCCTCTTCCTTCCCATCCACCAGCCCTTACCTCCCCCTCTTCATTCCCCTCCACCACACTCCCCTTCCCCGCTTCCTTCCCAACAAGCACGCCCACCCTCCCCGTCTTCATTCCCCTCCACTACCCCCCCCTCCCCCCCTCTTCATTCCCCACCACTTCCCCCTCCCTCTCCCTATTTATTCCCCTCCATTTCCCCCTCCCTCCCCTAATCATTCCCCTCCACAAACCCCCTCCCTCCCGCTCATCATTCCTATCCACCACCTACTCCCACCCAATCTTCATTCCCCTCCGACCACCCCCTCCCTCCCCCTCTTCTTTCACTTCTACTCCCCCTCCCTCCCCTCTTCATTCCCCTCCACCACCCCCTCACTCCCCCTCTTCATTCTCCTCCACCTCATCCTCGCTCCACCTCTTCTTTCTCCTCCACGTCCCCCTCCCTCCCCCTCTTCATTCCACTCCACTTCCCCCTCCCTCCCCCTCATCATTCCCCTCCACTTCCCCCTCCCTCCACCTCAACATTCCCCTCCACAAACCCCCTACCTGCCGCTCATCATTCCTATCCACCACCCACTCCCACCCAATCTTCATTCCCCTCCAAACACCCCCTCTCTCCCCTTCTTCTTTCACTTCCACTCCACCTCCCTCCCCCTCTTCATTCCCATCCGCCACCACCTCCCTCCCCTCTTCATTCCGCTACACCACCCCCGCCCTCCCCCTCTTCATTCCACTCCACCACTCCCTCCCTCTCCCTATTCTTTATCCTCCACTACCCACTCCCTGCCCATTTTCATTTCCCTCCACCTCCCCTTCCCTCCCCTTCTACATTTCTCTCCATCACCCCCTCCCTCCGCATCTTCATTTCCATCCACCGCCCCTCCCTCCCCCTCTTCAATCCGATCCACCTCCCCCTCCCTCGCCGTCTTCAGTCCCCTCCACCTCCCCCTCCCTCCCCATCTTCATTCCCATCCTACACCCCCTCCCTCCCGCTCTTCATTCCCCTCCACCACCCCCTCCCTCCCCCTCTTCATTCCCCTCCACCAGCCCCTCCCGCCCCCTCTTCATTCCCCTCCACCAGCCCCTCCCGCCCCCTCTTCATTCCCCAGAACCACCCCCTCCCTCCCCCTCTTCCTTCCCATCCACCAGCCCTACCCTCCCCCTCTTCATTCCCCTCCATCACCCTCCCCGCCCCCGCTTCCATCCCAACAACCACCCCCAACCTCCCCATCTTAATTCCAACCCACTACCCCCTCCCTCCCCATCTTCATTCCCCACCACTTCCCCCTCCCTCCCCCTCTTCATTCCCCACCACTTCCCACTCCCTCCCCCTCTTCATTCCCCTGAACCACCCCCTCCTTCCCCCTCTTCCTTCCCATCCACCAGCCCTTCCCTCCCCCTCTTCATTCCCCTCCACCACCCTCTCCTACCCCCGCTTCCTTCCCTACAACCACCCCAACCCTCCCTTCTTCATTCCACTCCACTACCCCCTCCCTCCCCCTCTTCATTCCCCACCACTCCCCCCTCCCTCCCCCTCTTCATTCCCCAACACTTCCCCCTCCCTCCCCCTCTTCAAACCCCTCCACCACCCCCTCCCTCCCCCTCTTCATTCCTCACCACTTCCCCCTCCCTCCCCCTCTTCATTCCCCTCTACCACCCCCTCCCTCCCCCTCTTCATTCCCCTGAATCACCCCCTCCTTCCACCGCTTCCTTCCCAACAACCACTCCCACCCTCCCCCTCTTCATTCCACTCCATTACCCCCTCCCTCCCCCTCTTCATTCCCCTCCATAGATTCCCTCCCTCCCGCTCTTCATTCCCATCCACCACACCCTCCCACCCAATCTTCATTCCCTTCCAACCGCCCCTCCCTCCCCCTCTTCTTTCCTTCCACTCCCCCTCCCTCCCCCTCTTCATTCGCATCCCCCACCACCTCTCTCCCCCTCTTCATTCCCTCCACCACCCCATCCCACCCCTTTTCATTCCCCTACACCACCCCCTCCCTCCCCCTCTTCATTCCAATCTACCACACACTCCCTCCCCTATTCTTTATCCTCCACCACCCACTCCTGCCCATTTTCATTTCCCTCCACCACCCCCTCCCTCCCCCCTCTTCTTTCTCCTCCACCGACCCCTCCCTCCCGATCTTCATTCCCCTCCACATCCCCCTCCCACCCCCTCTTCATTCACCTCCACCAACCGCTCCCTCCCCCTCTTCTTTCTCCTCCAACACCTCCTCCCTCCCCCTCTTCATTCCCTCCACCACCCATCCCACCCCTCTTCATTCCCCTCGACCACCTCATCCCTCCCCCTCTTCATTCCACTCCACCACAACTTCCCTCCCACTATTCTTTCTCCTCCACCACACCCTCCCTCCCCATTTTCATTCCCCTCCACCAACCCCTCCCTCCCCCTCTTCATTCCCCCACCACCCGATCCCTCCACTCTTCATTCCCCTCCACCACCACTACCTCCCCCTCTTCATTCCCCTCCACCACCACTCCCTCCCCCTCATCATTCCCATCCACAACCCCCTCCCTCTCTCTCTTCATTCCCCTCCACCACACCCTTCCTCCCCCTCTTCATACCCATCCACCACCCCCTCCCTCCCTCTCTTCAATCCCCTCCACATCCCCCTCCCTCCCCCTCTTCATTCTCCACCACAACCCCCTCCCACACCCTCATCATTCCCCTCCACCTCCCCCCTCCCGCCCCCTCTTAATTCCCATCCACCACCCCTCCCTCCTTCTCCTCATTCCCCTCCACTTCACCCTCCCTCCCCCTCATCCTTCTCCTCCACCACCCCCTCCCTCCCGCTCATCATTCCCCTCGACCACCCCCACCCTCCCTCTCTTCTCTCCTCTCGACCGCCCCCTCCATCCCCATCTTCATTCCCATCCTCCAACCCCTCCTTCCCCCACTTCATTGCACTTCACCACCCCCTCCCTCCGCATCTTCGTTCCAATCCACCAGCCCGTCCCTCTCCCTATTCATTCCCATCCACCTCCCCCTCCCTCCCATTTTCATTCCACTCCCCCACCCCCTCCCTCCCCATCTTCATTCCCATCCTCCACTCCCTTCCTCCTGCTCTTCATTCCCCTCCACCAGCCCCACCCCCCCGTTTCATTCCCCTCCACCAGCCCCACCCTCCCCCTCTCATTCCCCTAAACGACCCATAATTCCCCCTCTTCCTTCCCATCCACTACCCCACCCTCCCCCTCTTCATTCCCCTCCACTACCCCCTCTTCATTCCCCTCCACTACCCCCTCCCAACCGCTCTTCATTCCCATCACCCCTCCCTCACCTCTTCATTACCCTCCACCACCCGCTCCCTCCACCTCTTCGTCCCCCTCCACATCCCTCACACTCCCCCTCTTCATTCCTCTCCACCACCCCTCCCTCCCCCTCTTCGTTCCCCTCCACTTACCCTCCCTCCCACTCTTCATTCCCCTCCACAACCCCATCCCTCCCCCTTTTCATTCCCCTCCACCACCCCCTCCCTCCCCTCTTCATTCTCCTCCACTACCCGCTCCCTCCCCCTTTTCATTCCACTCCAGAACAACCTCCCTCCCCATCTTCCTTCCCATCCAACACCCCCACCCTCCCCCTTTTCATTCCCCTCCACCACCCCCTCCCTCCCCTCTTCATTCTCCTCCACTACCCGCTCCCTCCCCCTCTTCATTCCCCTCCACTTCACCCTCCCTCCGCCTCTTCATTCCCCTCCACCACCGCTCCATCCCCCTCTTTATTCTACTCAACATCCCCCTCCCTTCCACTCTTCTTTCTCCTCCACAACCCCCTCCCTCCCCCAATTCGTTCCCATTCACCACCCCACACTCCCCCTCTTCATTCCCATCCACCACTCCTCCCTCCCTCTCTTCATTCCCCTCCACCACCTCCTCCTCCCCTCTTCATTCCCATGGACCACCCCTCCCCCCTTCTCCTCATTCCCCTCCACCTCCCCCTCCCTCCCCCTCTTCATTCTCCTCCACCACCCGCACCCACCCCCTCTTCATTCCCCTCCACCTCCCCCTCCCTCCCCCACTTAATTCCTCTCCACCACCCCCTCCCACCCCCTCTTCATTCCCATCCACCACCGCTCCCTCCCCCTCTTCATTCCCCTCATACACCCTCCCCTTACCCCGCTTCCTTCCCAACAACCACCCCCACCCTGCCCCTCTTCATTCGCCTCCACTACCACCTCCCTCCCCCTCATCATTCCCCACCACTTCCCCCTCCCCCCACTCTTCATTCCCCTCCACCACCCCCTCCCTCCCCTCTTCATTCCCCTCCACTTCCCCCTCCCTCCCCCTCATCTTTCCCCTCCACAAACCCCCTCGCTCCCTCTCTTCATTCTACTCCAACACCCCCTTCCTCCCCCTTTTCTTTATCCTCCACCTCCCCCTCCCACCCAATCTTCATTCCCCTCCAACAACCCCCTCCCTCCCCGTCTTCTTTCCCTTCCACTCCCTCTCCCTCCCCCTCTTCATTCCCATCCACCACCACCACCCTCCCCCTCTTCATTCCCCTCCACCTCCCCCTCCCTCCCCCTCTTCATTCCCATCCATCTCCCCCTCCCTCCCCCTTTTCATTCCCCTCCACCTCCCCCTCCCTCACACCGTTCATTCCCTTGCACACCCCCTCCCTCCCCCTCTTCATTCCCATCCACCAACCCCTCCCTCCCCCTATTCTTTCCCCTCCACCTCCCCTCCCTCCCCCTCTTCTATCTCATCCACCTCCCCCACCCTCCCCCTCCTCTTTCTCCTCCACATCCCCCTCCCTCCCCCTCTTCATTCCCATACTCCACCCCTTCCCTCCCCCTCTTCATTCTCCTCCACCTTCCCCTCCCTCCCACCCTCTTTCTCCTCCACATCACCCTCCCACCCCCTCTTCATTCCCCACCACTTCCCCCTCCCTCCCCTCTTCATTCCCCATCACCAGCCCCTCCCTCCCCGTCTTCATTCCCCTGAACCACCCCCTCCTTCCCCCTCTTCCTTCCCATCCACCAGCCCTTCCCTCCCCCTCTTCATTCCCCTCCACCACCCTCTCCTACCCCCGCTTCCTTCCCTACAACCACCCCTACCCTCCCCCTCTTCATTCCACTCCACTACCCCCTCCCTCCCCCTCTTCATTCCCCACCACTCCCCCTCCCTCCCCCTCTTCATTCCCCAACACTTCCCCCTCCCTCCCCTCTTCAAACCCCTCCACCACCCCCTCCCTCCCCCTCTTCATTCCTCACCACTTCCCCCTCCCTCCCCCTCTTCATTCCCCTCTACCACCCCCTCCCTCCCCCTCTTCATTCCCCTGAATCACCCCCTCCTTCCACCGCTTCCTTCCCAACAACCACTCCCACCCTCCCCCTCTTCATTCCACTCCATTACACCCTCCCTCCCCCTCTTCATTCCCCTCCATAGATTCCCTCCCTCCCGCTCTTCATTCCCATCCACCACACCCTCCCACCCAATCTTCATTCCCTTCCAACCGCCCCTCCCTCCCCCTCTTCATTCCCTTCCACTCCCCCTCCCTCCCCCTCTTCATTCGCATCCCCCACCACCTCTCTCCCCCTCTTCATTCCCTCCACCACCCCATCCCACCCCTTTTCATTCCCCTACACCACCCCCTCCCTCCCCCTCTTCATTCCAATCTACCACACACTCCCTCCCCCTATTCTTTATCCTCCACCACCCACTCCCTGCCCATTTTCATTTCCCTCCACCACCCCCTCCCTCCCCCTCTTCTTTCTCCTCCACCGACCCCTCCCTCCCGATCTTCATTCCCCTCCACATCCCCCTCCCACCCCCTCTTCATTCACCTCCACCAACCGCTCCCTCCCCCTCTTCTTTCTCCTCCAACACCTCCTCCCTCCCCCTCTTCATTCCCTCCACCACCCCATCCCACCCCTCTTCATTCCCCTCGACCACCTCATCCCTCCCCCTCTTCATTCCACTCCACCACAACTTCCCTCCCACTATTCTTTCTCCTCCACCACACCCTCCCTCCCCATTTTCATTCCCCTCCACCAACCCCTCCCTCCCCCTCTTCATTCCCCCACCACCCGATCCCTCCACTCTTCATTCCCCTCCACCACCCCTACCTCCCCCTCTTCATTCCCCTCCACCACCACTCCCTCCCCCTCATCATTCCCATCCACAACCCCCTCCCTCTCTCTTCATTCCCCTCCACCACACCCTTCCTCCCCCTCTTCATACCCATCCACCACCCCCTCCCTCCCTCTCTTCAATCCCCTCCACATCCCCCTCCCTCCCCCTCTTCATTCTCCACCACAACCCCCTCCCACACCCTCATCATTCCCCTCCACCTCCCCCTCCCGCCCCCTCTTAATTCCCATCCACCACCCCTCCCTCCTTCTCCTCATTCCCCTCCACTTCACCCTCCCTCCCCCTCATCCTTCTCCTCCACCACCCCCTCCCTCCCGCTCATCATTCCCCTCGACCACCCCCTCCCTCCCTCTCTTCTCTCCTCTCGACCGCCCCCTCCATCCCCATCTTCATTCCCATCCTCCAACCCCTCCTTCCCCCACTTCATTGCACTTCACCAACCCCTCCCTCCGCATCTTCGTTACAATCCACCACCCCCTCCCTCCCCCTCTTCATTCCCATCCACCTCCCCCTCCCTCCCATTTTAATTCCCCTCCACCACCCCCTCCCTCCCCATCTTCATTCCCATCCTCCACTCCCTCCCTCCTGCTCTTCATTCCCCTCCACCAGCCCCACCTCCCCTTTTCATTCTCCTCCTCCAGCCCCACCCTCCCCCTCCCATTCCGCTAAACGACCCATCCTTCCCCCTCTTCATTCCCCTCCACTTCCCCCTCCCTGCCGCTCTTCATTCCCATCCCCCCTCCCTCCCCTATTCATTCCCCTCCACCACCCGCTCCCTCCCCCTCTTCGTCCCCCTCCACATCCCTCACCCCCCTCTTCATTCCTCTCCACCACCCGTCCCTCCCCCTCTTCGTTCCCTTCCACTTAACCCTCCCTCCGACTCTTCATTCGCCTCCACAACCCAATCCCTCCCACTCTTCATTCCACTCCAGAACACCCTCCCTCCCCATCCTCCTTCCCATCCACCACCCCCTCCCTCCCCCAATTCATTCCCCTTCACCACCCCACCCTCCCCCCTTCATTCCCATCCACCACTCCTCCCTCCCTCTCTTCATTCCCCTCCACCACCTCCTCCTCCCCTCTTCATTCCCATGGACCACCCCTCCCCCCTTCTCCTCATTCCCCTCCACCTCCCCCTCCCTCCCCGTTTTCATTCTCCTCCACCACCCGCACCCACCCCCTCTTCATTCCCCTCCACCTCCCCCTCCCTCCACCTCTTCATTCCACTCCACCACCCCCTCCCTCCCCCTCTTCATTCCCATCCACCACCCCTCCCTCCCCCTCTTCATTCCCCTCCATCACCCTTCCCTTCCCACGCTTCCTTCCCAACAACCACCCCCACCCTCCCTCTCTTCATTCGCCTCCACTACCACATCCCTCCCCCTTATCATTCCCCACTACTTCCCCCTCCCCCCACTCTTCATTCCCCTCCACCACCCCCTCCCTCCCGCTCTTCATTCCCCTCCACTTCCCCCTCCCTCCCCTTCATCATTCCCCTCCACAAACCCCCTCGCTCCCGCTCTTCATTCTACTCCACCTGCCCCTTCCTCCCCCTATTCTTTCTCCTCCACCTCCCCCTCCCACCCAATCTTCATTCCCCTCCAACCACCCTCTCCCTCCACCTCTTCTTTCCCTTCCACTCCCCCTTCCTCCCCCTCTTCATTCCCATCTACCACCACCTCCCTCCCCCTCTTCATTCCAATCCACCTCCCCCTCCCTCGCCCTCTTCATTACCATCCATTTCCCCCTCCCTCCCCCTCTTCATTCTCCACCTCCTCCCAGTTCCTCCCCCTCTTCTTTGCCCTCCACCTCCCCTCCCTGCCCCTCTTCATTCTCCTCCACCACCCCCTCACAACCCCTCCTCTTTCTCCTCCACATCCCCCTCCCTCCCCCTCTTCATTCCCATCCTCCACCCCCTCCCTCCCCCTCTTCATTCCCCTCCACCTCCCCCTCCCTCACACCCATCATTCCCTTCCACTCCCCCTCCCTCCCGCACTTCATTCCCATCCACCAACCACACCCTCCCCCTTTTCTTTCCCCTCCACCTCACCTCCCTCCCCCTCTTCATTCTCATCCACCACCCTCTCCCTCCCCCTCTTCATTCCCCTCCTCTTTCCACTCACTCCCCCTCTTCATTCTCCTTCACCTCCCCCTCCCTCCCATCCTCTTTCTCCTCCAAATCCCCCTCCCTCCCGCTCTTCATTCCCATCCTACACTCCCTCCCTCCTGCTCTTCATTCCCCTCCACCAGCCCCACCTCCCCTTTTCATTCTCCTCATCCAGCCCCACCCTCCCCCTCCCTTTCCGCTAAACGACCCATCCTTCCCCCTCTTCATTCCCCTGCACTACCCCCTCCCTCCCGCTCTTCATTCCCATCCCCCCTCCCTCCCCTATTCATTCCCCTCCACCACCCGCTCCCTCCCCCTCTTCGTCCCCCTCCACATCCCTCACCCCCACTCTTCATTCCTCTCCACCACCCGTCCCTCCCCCTCTTCGTTCCCTTCCACTTAACCCTCCCTCCCACTCTTCATTCCCCTCCACAACCCAATCCCTCCCACTCTTCATTCCACTCCAGAACACCCTCCCACCCCATCCTCCTTCCCATCCACCACACACACCCTCCCCCTTTTCATTCCCCTCCACCACCCCCTCCCTCCCCTCTTCATTCTCCTCCACTACCCGCTCCCTCCCCCTCTTCATTCCCCTCCACTTCACCCTCCCTCCGCCTCTTCATTCCACTCCACCACCCCCTCCCTCCCCCTCTTCATTCCCATCCACCACCCCTCCCTCCCCCCCTTCATTCCCCTCCACCACCCTTCCCTTCCCCCGCTCCCTTCCCAACAACTACCCCCACCCTCCCTCTCTTCATTCGCCTCCACTACCACCTCCCTCCCCCTCATCATTCCCCACCACTTCCCCCTTCCCCCACTCTTCATTCCCCTCCACCACCCCCTCCCTCCCGCTCTTCATTCCCCTCCACTTCCCCCTCCCTCCCCTCATCATTCCCCTCCACAAACCCCCTCGCTCCCGCTCTTCATTCTACTCCACCTCCCCTTCCTCCCCCTATTCTTTCTCCTCAACCTCCCCCTCCCACCCAATCTTCATTCCCCTCCAACCACCCCCTCCCTCCACCTCTTCTTTCCCTTCCACTCCCCCTCCCTCCCCCTCTTCATTCCCATCCACCACCACTCCCTCCCCCTCTTCATTCCCCTCCACCTCCCCCTCCCTCCCCCTCTTCATTACCACCCATCTCCCCCTCCCTCCTCCTCTTCATTCTCCACCTCCTCCCAGTTCCTCCCACTCTTCTTTGCCCTCCACCTCCCCTCCCTCCCCCTCTTCATTCTCATCACCCACCTCCTCCCTCCCCCTCTTCATTCCCCTCCTCTTTCCACTCCCTCCCCCTCTTCATTCTCCTCCACCGCCCCCTCACACCCTCTCCTCTTTCTCCTCCACATCCCCCTCCCTCCCCCTCTTCATTCCCATCCTCCACCCATTCTCTCCCCCTCTTCATTCCCCTCCACATCCCCCTCCCTCACACCCATCATTCCCTTCCACTCCCCCTCCCTCCCGCTCTTCATTCCCATCCACCAAACACACCCTCCCACTTTTCTTTCCCCTCCACCTCACCTCCCTCCCCCTCTTCATTCTCATCCACCACCCTCTCCCTCCCCCTCTTCATTCCCCTCCTCTTTCCCCTCCCTCCCCCTCTTCATTCTCCTCCACCTCCCCCTCCCTCCCCATCCTCTTTCTCCTCCACATCCCCCTCCCTCCCGCTCTTCATTCCCATCATCCACCCCCTTCCCTCCCCCTCTTCATTCTCCTCCACCTCCCCTTCCCTCCCCCCTCTTTCTCCTCCACATCCCCCTCCCACCCCCTCTGCATTCCCCTCCACCTCCCCCTCCCTCTCCCCCTCCCTCCCCCTCTTACTTCGCATCCACCACCCCTCCCTCCTTCTCTTCATTCCCCTCCACGTCACCCTCCCTCCCGCTCTTCATTCTCCTGGACCACCCCTCCCTCTCTCTCTTCATTCCCCTCGACCATCCCCTCCATCCCCATCTTCATTCCCATCCTCCAACACCTCCTTCCCCCACTTCATTCCCCTCCACCACCCCCTCCCTCCGCATCTTCGTTCCCACCCACCACCCCCTCCCTCCCCATCTTCATTCCCATCCTCCACTCCCTCCCTCCTGCTCTTCATTCCCCTCCACCAGCACCTCCCCCTCTTCATTCCCCTCCGCCAGCCCCACCCTCCCCCTCTCATTCCCCTAAACGACCCATCCGTACCCCGCTTCCTTCCCATCCACCACCCACACCCTCCCCCTCTTCATTCCCCTCCACTAACCCCTACCTCCCGCTCCTCATTCCACTCCCCCCTCCCTCCCCTCTTCATTCCACTCCCCCCTCCCTCCCCTCTTCATTCCCCTCCACCACACCCTCCCTCCCCCGCTTCGTTCCCCTCCACATCCCTCCCCCCCCTCTTCATTCCCCTCCACTTAACCCTCCCTCCCACTCTTCGTTCCCCTCCCCAACCCCATCCCTCCCACTCTTCATTCCAGTCCAGAACACCCTCCCTCCCCATCTTCCTTCCCATCCACCACCCCCACCCTCCCCCTCCTCATTCCTCTCCACCACCCCCTCCCTCCACTCTTCATTCTCCTCCACTACCCACTCCCTCCCACCCTTCATTCCTCTCCACTTCACCCACCCTCCACCTCTTCATTCCCCTCCACCACCACTCCATCCCCCTCTTTATTCTACTCAACATCCCCCTCCCGCCCACTCTTCTTTCTCCTCCACCTTTCCCTCCCTCCCCCAATTCATTCCCCTTCACCACCCCACCCTCCCCCTCTTCATTCCCATCCACCACACTTCCCTCCCTCACTTCATTCCCCTCCACCACCTCCTCCTCCCCTCTTCATTCCCATCGACCACCCCTCCCCCTTCTCCTCATTCCCCTCCACCTCCCTATCCCTCCCCCTCTTCATTCTCCTCCACCACTCACTGCCTGCCGATTTTCATTTCCCTCCTCCACCCACTCCCTCCCCCTCTTCTTTCTCCTCCACCGCCCCCCCTCCCGCTATTCATTCCCCTCCACATCCCCCTACCTCCCCTCTTCATTCACCTCCACCAACCCCTCCCTCCTCCACTTCTTTCTCCTCCAACACCCCCTCCCTCCCCCTCTTCATTCCCTCCACCACCCAATCCCACCCCTCTTCATTCCAATCCACCACCCTCCCCTTCCCCCACTTCCTTCCCAACAACCAACCCAACACTCCCCCACTTAATTCCCCTCCACTACCCCCTCCCTCCCCCTCATAATACTCCACCACTTCCCCCTCCCTCCCCCTCTTCATTCCCCTCCACTTCCCCCTCCCTCCCCCTCTTCATTCCCCTCCACAAACCCCGTCGCTCCCGCTCTTCATTCTACTCCACCTCCCCCTTCCTCCTCCTTTTCTTTCTCCTCGACCTCCCCCTCCCACCCAATCTTCATTCCCCTCCAACCACCCCCTCCCTCCCCTCTTCTTTCCCTTCCACTCCCCCTCGCTCCGCCTCTTCATTCCCATCCACCACCACCTCCCTCCCCCTCTTCATTCCCCTTCACCTCCCTCTCCCTTGCCCTCTTCATTCCCATCCATCTGCCCCTCCCTCCCGCTCTTCATTCTGCACCTCCTCCCACTCCCTCCCCCTCTTCTTTCCCCTCCACCTCCCCTCCCTCCCCCTATTCATTCTCATCCACCACCTCCTCCCTCCACCTCTTCATTCCCCTCCTCTATCCACTCCCTCCCCCTCTTCATTCTCCTCCAACTCCCCCTCCCTCCCCCTCCTCTTTCTCTTCCACATCCCCCTCCCTCCCCTCTTCATTCCCATCCTCCACCCCCTCCCTCCCCTCTTCATTCCCCTCCACCTCCCATCCCTCACACCTTTCATTCCCCTCCACCTCCCCTCCCTCCCCTCTTCACTCTCATCCACCAACCCCTCCCTCCCCCTCTTCAGTCCCATCCACCACAACTCCCTCCCCTTTTTCATTCTCCTCCACCACCCCCTCCCTCCCTTCTTCTTTCCCTTCCACTCCCCCTCGCTCCGCTGCTTCATTCCCATCCACCACCACCTCCCTCCCCCTCTTCATTCCCCTTCACCTCCCCCTCCCTTCCCCTCTTCATTCCCATCCATCTGCCCCTCCATCCCGCTCTTCATTCTGCACCTCCTCCCACTCCCTCCCCCTCTTCATTCTCCTCCAACTCCCCCTCCCTCCCCCTCCTCTTTCTCTTCCACATCCTCCTCCCTCCCCCTCTTCATTCCCCCCCTCCACCCCCTCCCTCCCCCTCTTCATTCCACTCCACCTCCCCCACCCTCCCCTCTTCATTCCCATCCACCAACCCCTCCCTTCCCCTCTTCTACCCCTCCTCCACCCCATCCCTCCCCCTCTTCATTTCCCACCACCTCCCTCCCCACCACCCCTCCCTCCCCGTCTTCATTCGCCTCCACCACTCCATACATCCCCCTCTTCATTCCCTATCACCTCCCCCTCCCTCCCCCTCTTCATTCCCATTCACCAGCACCCCATCCCATCCCTCTTCATTCCACTCCACCACACCCTCTCTCCCCCTATTCTTTATCCTCCACCACCCACTCACTGCCTATTTTCATTGTCCTCCTCCACCCCCTCCCACCCCCTCTTCTTTCCCCTCCACCTCCCCTCCCCCCTCTTCATTCTCATCCACCACCCCCTCCCTCCCCCCTTCATTCCCCTCTTCTTTGCACTCCCTCCCCCTCTTCATTCTCCTCCACCTCCCCCTCCCTCCCTCTCCTCTTTCTCCTCCACTTCCCCCTCCCTCCCCCTCTTCATTCCCATCCTCCACCCCTTCCCTCCCCCTCTTCATTCTCCTCCACCTCCCCATCCCTCCCCCCTCTTTCTCCTCCACATCCCCCTCCCACCCCCTCTTCATTCCCCTCCACCTCCCCCTCCCTCGCCCTCTTACTTCGCATCCACCACCCCTCCCTCCTTCTCTTCATTCCCCTCCACGTCACCCTCCCTCCCCCTCGTCCTTCTCCTCCACCACCCCCTCTCTCCCTCTCTTCATTCCCCTCGACCACCCCCTCCCTCCCCATCTTCATTCCCATCCTCCAACCCCTCCTTCCCCCACTTCATTCCCCTCCACCACCACCTGCCTCCGCATCTTCATTCCCCTCCACCAGCCCCTCGCCCCTCTTCATTCCCCTCCGCCAGCCCCACCCTCCCCCTCTCATTCCCCTAAACGACCCATCCCTCCCCCTCTTCTTTCCCATCCACCACCCCCACCCTCCCTCTCTTCATTCCCCTCCACTAACCGCACCCTCCCGCTCTTCATTCTCCTCCCCTCCCTCCCCTCTTCATTCCCCTCCACCACACCCTCCCTCCCCCTCTTCGTTCCCCTCCACATCCCTCCTCCTCCCCCTCTTCAATCCTCTCCAGCACCCTCCCTCCCCCTCTTCATTCCCCTCCACTTAACCCTCCCTCCCACTCTTCATTCCCCTCCACAACCCCATCCCTCCCATTCTTCATTCCAGTCCAGAACTCCCTCCCTCCCCATCTTCCTTCCCATCCACCCCCCCCACCCTCCCCCTCTTCATTCCCCTCCACCACCCCCTCCCTCCCCTCTTCATTCTCCTCCACTACCCGCTCCCTCCCCCTCTTCAGTCCTCTCCACTTCACCCTCCCTCCGCCTCTTCATTCCCCTCCACCACCGCTCCATCCCCCTCTTTATTCTACTCAACATCCCGCTCCCGCCCCCTCTTCTTTCTCTTCCACCACCCCCTCCCTCCCCCAATTCATTCCCCTTCACCACCCCACCCTCCCCCTCTTCATTCCCATCCACCACTCTTCCCTCCCTCACTTCATTCCCCTCCACCACCTCCTCCTCCCCTCTTCATTCCCATCGGCCACCCCTCATCCTTCTCCTCATTCCCCTCCACCTCCCACTCCCTCCCTCTCTTCTTTCTCCTCCACCACCCACTCCCTGCCGATTTTAATTTCCCTCCTCCACCCCCTCCCTCCCCCTCTTCTTTCTCCTCCACCGCCCCCTCCCACTCATCATTTCCCTCCACATCCCCCTCCCTCCCCTCTTCATTCAACTCCACCAACCCCGCCCTCCCACTCTTCTTTCTACTCCAACACCCCCTCCCTCCCCCTCTTCATTCCCTCCACCACCCCTCCCTCCTTTTCTTCATTCGCCTCCACTACCCCCTCCCTCCCCTTCCTCTTTCTCTTCCACATCCCCCTCCCTCCTCCTCTGCATTCCCATCCTCCACCTCCTCCCTCCACCTCCCCTCCCTCACACCCTTCATTCCCCTCCACCTCCCCCTCCCTCCCCTCTTCACTCTCATCCACCAACCCCTCCCTCCCCCTCTTCATTCCCATCCACCACCCCTCCCTCCCCCTCTTCATTCTCCTCCACCACCCCCTCCGTCCCCCTCTTCATTCCCCTCCTCCACCACCTCCCTCCCCCTCTTCATTCCCCTCCACCTCCCCCACCCTCCCCTCTTCGTTCCCATCCACCAACCCCTCCCTCCCCCTCTTCTACCCCTCCTCCACCCCCTCCCCCCCTCTTCATTTCCCACCACCTCCCTCCCCACCAAACCCTCCCTCCCCGTTTTCATTCCCCTCCACCACTCCATCCATCCCCCTCTTCATTCACCTCCACCACCCCCTCCCTCCCCCTCTTCATTCTCCTCCACCACCCCATCCCACCACTCTTCATTCCCCTCCACCACCCCTCCCTCCCCCTCTCCATTCCACTCCACTACACCCTCCCTCCCCTATTCTTTATCCTCCAAACCCCACTCCCAGCCGATTTACATTTCCCTCCTCCACCCTCTCACTCCCCCTCTTCTTTCTCCTCCACCGCCCCCCCGCTCTTCATTCCCCTCCACATCCACCTCCCTCCCCTCTTCATTCACCTCCACCAATCCCTCCCTCCCCCTCTTCTTTCTCCTCCAACACCCCCTCCCTCCCCCTCTTCATTCCCTCCACCACCACATCCCACCCCTCTTAATTCCCCTCCACCAACCCCTCCCTCCCCCTCTTCATTCTCCACCACAGCCCTCTCCCACCCCCTCTTCATTCCCCTCCACCTTCCCCTCCCTCCCCCTCTTCAATCCCCTCCACCAACCCCTCCCTCCCCCTCTTCATTACCATCCACCACCCCTCCCTCCTTCTCTTCATTCCCCTCCACGTCACCCTCCCTCCCCCTCGTCCTTCTCCTCCACCACCCCCTCCCTGACGCTCTTCATAACCGTCGACTACCCCTCCCACACCCTCTTCATTCCCTTACACCACCCCCTCCCTCCCTCTCTTCATTCCCCTCGACCTCCCCCTCCCTCCCCATCTTCATTCCCATCCTCCAACACCTCCCTCCCCCTCTTCATTCCCTTCCACCACCCCTCCCTCCGCATCTTCATTCCCATCCACCACCCACTCCAACCCCTCTTCGTTCCCCTCCACATCCCTCCCCCTCCCCCTCTTCATTCCTCTCCACCACCCCTCCCTCCCCCTCTTCATTCCCCTCCACTTAACCCTCCCTCCCACACTTCATTCCCCTCCACAACCCCATCCCTCCCACTCTTCATTCCACACCAGAACACACTCCCGCCCCATCTTCCTTCCCATCCACCACCCCCTCCCTGCCCTCTGCATACCCCTCAGCTACCCGCTCCCTCCCTCTCTTCATTCCCCTCCAATTCCCCCTCCCTCCCCCTCTTGATTCCCATCCACAACCGCTCCTTCACCCGCTTTATTCCACTCAACATCCCCCTCCCTCCCTCTCTTCTTTCTCCTCCACCACCCCCTCCCTCCCCCAATTCATTCCCCTCCACGACACCACCTTCCCCCTCTTCATTCCCATCCACCACTCCTCCCTCCCTCTCTTCATTCCCCTCCACCACCCCACCCCCCCTTCATTCCCATCGACCACCCCTCCCCTTCTCTTCATTCCCCTCCACCTCCCCTCCCTCCCCCTCTTCATTCCCAACCACCACCCACTCCCAACTCCTCTTCATTCCCCTCCACCAACACCTCTCTCCCTCTCTTCATTCCCGTCCAGCACCCCCTCCCTACCTCTCTTCATTCCCATCCACCTCCCACTCCCTTCCCCTTTTCATTCCCCTGGACCTCGCCCTCCCTCCCCCTCTTCATTCCCATCCACCAACCCCTCCCTCCCCCTCTTCGTTCCCCTCCACAACCCCATCCCTCCCCCTCTTCATTCCCTTCCATCTCGAACTCCCTGCCCCCTTCATTCCCATCCACCAGCACCTCCCTCACACTCCACATTCTCCGCCACCACCCCCTCCCTCCCCCTCTTCATTCTCCTTCACTTCCCCCTCCCTCCCCCTCTTCTTTCTCCTCCATCGCCCACTCCCTCCCCCTCTTCATTCCCCTCCACCACCCCCTCCCTCCCCGTTATCATTCTCCTGCACCTCCCCTCCCTCCCCCTCTTCTTTCGCCTCCACCTCTCCCTCCCTAATCCTCTTCATTCACCTCCACCACAACCTCCCTCCCACTCTTCATTCTCCTCCACCTCCCCTCCCTACCCCTCTTCATTCTCCTCCACCTTCCCCTCCCTCCCCATCTTCATTCCCCTCCACCACCCGCTCCCTCCCCTCTTCATTCCCCTCCACAGACCCCTCCCTACCCCTCTTCCTTCCCCTACACCGCCTCCTAACTCCCCCTCTTTTTACACCTCCACCGCCCGCTCCCTCCCCCTCTTCATTCCCCTCCACATTCCCCTCCCTCTCCCTCTTCATTCACCTCCACCAGCTCCTCCCTCCCCCTCTACTTTCTCCTCCAACACCCCTTCCCTCCCCCTCTTCATTCTACTCCACCACACATTCCCTCCCCCTCTTCTTTCTCCTCCACCATCCCCTCCCTCCCCATCTTCATTCCTCTCCACCACCCCTCCCTCCTCCTCTTCATTCCCTTCCACCAACCCCTCCCTCCCTCTCTTGGTTCCCCTCCACCGCCTCCATCCTCCCCCTCTTCATTCCCGTCCTCCACCCCCACCCTCCTTCACTTCATTCCCATCCACCTCACCCTCCTTCCCCCTCATCATTCCCGTCCACCATCCCCACCCTCCTTCACTTCATTCCACTCCACCACCCCTTTCCTCCAGCTCTTCATTCTCCCTCACCACCTCATCCCTCCCCCTCTTCATTCCGCTCCACCTCCCCATGCCAACCCCTCTTCATTCCCCTCCACCACCCCCCTCTTCATTCTCCTCCACCACACCCTATGTCTCCATCTTCATTCCCATTCTCCACCCCTCCCTCCCCCTCTTCATTGCCCTCCACCAGCTCCTCCCTCCACATCTTCATTCCCATCCACCACCCACTGGCTCCCCCTCTTCATTCTCCTCCACCATCCCCTACCTTCCCCTCTTCATTCCCCTCCACCCCTCCCTCCCTCACACTCTTCATTCACCTCCACCACCCCCTCCCTTCCCCTCTTCAATACCCTCCTCCTCCCCATCACTCCCCCTCTTCATTACCCTCCACCTCTCCCTCCCTGCCCCTCGCCATCCTGCTCCACCACCCCCTCCCTCCCCCGCTTCATTCCCTTCCATCTCGAACTCCCTCCCCCTTCATTCCCATCCACCAGCACCTCCCTCACACTCCACATTCTGCGCCACCACCCCCTCCCTCCCCTCTGCATTCTCCTCCACTTCCCCCTCCCTCCCCCTCTTCTTTCTCCTCAATCACCCACTCCCTCCCCCTCTTCATTCACGTCCACCACCCCCTCCCTCCCCGTTTTCATTCTCCTCCACCGCCCGCTCCCACCCCCTCTTCATTCCCCTCCACATCCCCCTCCCTCACCCTCTTCATTCACCTCCACCAGCACCTCCCTCCCCCTCTTCTTTCTCCTCCAACACGCCCTCCCTCCCCCTCTTCATTCTACTCCACCACACCTTCCCTCCCCCTCTTCTTTCCCCTCCACCACCCCTCCCTCCCCATCTTCATTCCTCTCCACCACCCTTCCCTCCTCCTCTTCATTCCCTTCCACCAACCCCTCCCTCCCTCTCTTGGTTCCCCTCCACCGCCTCCTCCCTCCCCCTCTTCATTCCCGACCTCCACCCCCACCCTCCTTCACTTCATTCCCATCCACCTCACCCTTCCTCCAGCTCTTCATTCTCCCTCACCACCTCATCCCTCCCCCTCTTCATTCCGCTCCACCTCCCCCTGCCAACCCCTCTTCATTCCCTTCCACCACCCCCTCTTCATTCTCCTCCACCACACCCTATGTCTCCATCTTCATTCCCATTCTCCACCCCTCCCTCCCCCTCTTCATTGCCCTCCACCAGCTCCTCCCTCCACATCTTCATTCCCATCCACCACCCACTGGCTCCCCCTCTTCATTCTCCTCCACCATCCCCTACCTTCCCCTCTTCATTCCCCTCCACCCCCCCTCCCTTCCCCTCTTCAATACCCTCCTCCTCCCCATCACTCCCCCTCTTCATTACCCTCCACCTCTCCCTCCCTGCCCCTCGCCATCCTGCTCCACCACCCCTTCCCTCCCCCTCTTCATTCCCCTCCACCACCCCCTCCCTCCCCATTTTCATTCCCCTCCACCACCCCACCCTCCCCCTTTTCACTCCCCTCCACCACCCCCTCCCTCCCCCTCGTCATTCCCCTCCACCTCCCCCTCCCTCCCCATCTTCATTCCCCTACAGCTCCCCCTCCCTCCCCTCTTCATTCCCATTCACCAAACCCTCCCTCCCCCTCTTCATTCCCCTCCACAACCCCATCCCTCCCCCTCTTCATTCCCTTCCATCTCGAACTCCCTCCCCCCTTCATTCCCATCCACCAGCACCTCCCTCACACTCCACATTCTCCGCCACCACCCCGTCCCTCCCCCTCTTCATTCTCCTCCACTTCCCCCTCCCTCCCCCTCTTCTTTCTCCTCCATCACCCACTCCCTCCCCCTCTTCATTCCCGTCCACCACCCCCTCCCTCCCCGTTTTCATTCTCCTCCAACGCCCGCTCCCACCCCCTCTTCATTCCCCTCCACATCCCCCTCCCTCACCCTCTTCATTCACCTCCACCAGCACCTCCCTCCCCCTCTTCTTTCTCCTCCAACACGCCCTCCCTCCCCCTCTTCATTCTACTCCACCACACCTTCCCTCCCCCTCTTCTTTCTCCTCCACCACCCCCTCCCTCCCCATCTTCATTCCCTTCCACCAACCCCTCCCTCCCTCTCTTGGTTCACCTCCACCGCCTCCTCCCTCCCCCTCTTCATTCCCGTCCTCCACCCCCACCCTCCTTCACTTCATTCCCATCCACCTCACCCTCCTTCCCCCTCTTCATTCCCGTCCACCACCCCCACCCTCCTTCACTTCATTCCACTCCACCACTCCCTTCCTCCAGCTCTTCATTCTCCCTCACCACCTCATCCCTACCCCTCTTCATTCCGCTCCACCTCCCCCTGCCAGTCCCTCTTCATTCTCCTCCACCACCCCCTCTGTCCCCAACTTCATCCCCATTCTCCACCCCTCCCTCCCCCTCTCCATTGCCCTCCACCAGCTCCTCCCTCCACATCTTCATTACTATCCACCACCCACTGGCTCCCCCTCTTCATTCTCCTCCACCACCCCCTCCCTCCCCCTCTTCATTCCCCTCCACCACCCCCTCCCTCCCCCTTTTCGTTCCCCTCCACCACCCCACCCTCCCCCTTTTCACTCCCCTCCACCACCCCCTCCCTCCCCCTCGCCATTCCCCTCCACCTCCCCCTCCCTCCCCATCTTCATTCCCCTACAGCTCCCCCTCCCTCCCCTCTTCATTCCCATTCACCAACCCCTCCCTCCCCCTCTTCATTCCCCTCCACAACCCCATCCCTCCCCCTCTTCATTCCCTTCCATCTCGAACTCCCTCCCCCCTTCATTCCCATCCACCAGCACCTCCCTCACACTCCACATTCTCCGCCACCACCCCCTCCCTCCCCCTCTTCATTCTCCGCCACCACCCCCTCCCTCCCCCTCTTCATTCCCGTCCACCACCCCCTCCCTCCCCGTTTTCATTCACCTCCACCACAACCTCCCTCCCACTCTTCATTCTCCTCCACCTCCCCCTCCCTCCCCACTTTATTCTCCTACACCTTCCCATCCCTCCCCATCTTCATTCCGCTCCACCACCCGCTCCCTCCCCTCTTCATTCCCCTCCACCAACCCCTCCCTACCCCTCTTCATTCCCCTACACCGCCCCCTAACTCCCCCTCTTTTTTCTCCTCCACCGCCCGCTCCCACCCCCTCTTCATTCCCCTCCACATCCCCCTCCCTCCCCCTCTTCATTCACCTCCACCAGCACCTCCCTCCCCCTCTTCTTTCTCCTCCAACACGCCCTCCCTCCCCCTCTTCATTCGACTCCAGCACACCTTCCCTCCCCCTCTTCTTTCTCCTCCACCACCCCCTCCCTCCCCATCTTCATTCCTTTCCACCACCCCTCCCTCCTCCTCTTCATTCCCTTCCACCACCCCCTCCCTCGCTCTCTTGGTTCCCCTCCACCGCCTCCTCCCTCCCCCTCTTCATTCCCGTCCTCCACCCCCACCCTCCTTCACTTCATTCCCATCCACCTCGCCCTCCTTCCCCCTCTTCATTGCCGTCCACCACCCCCACCCTCCTTCACTTCATTCCACTCCACCACCCCCTTCCTCCAGCTCTTCATTCTCCCTCACCACCTCCTCCCTCCCCCTCTTCATTCCGCTCCACCTCCCCCTGCCAGCCCCTCTTCATTCCCCTCCACCACCCCCCTCTTCATTCTCCTCCACCACCCCCTCTGTCCCCATCTTCATTCCTATTCTCCACCCCTCCCTCCCCCTCTTCATTGCCCTCCACCAGCTCCTCCCTCCACATCTTCATTCCCATCCACCACCCACTGGCTCCCCCTCTTCATTCTCCTCCACCAGCCCCTCCCTCCCCCTCTTCATTCCCCTCCACCCCTCCCTCCCTCACACTCTTCATTCCCCTCCACCACCCCCTCCCTTCCCCTCTTCAATACCCTCCTCCTCCCCATCACTCCCCCTCTTCATTACCCTCCACCTCTCCCACCCTGCCCCTCGCCATCCTGCTCCACCACCCCCTTCCTCCCCCTCTTCATTCCCCTCCTCCACCCCTCCCTCCCCTCTTCATTCCCCTCCACCACCCCACTCTCCCCCTTTTCACTCCCCTGCACCACCCCCTCCCTACCCCTCGTCATTCCCCTCCACCTCCCCCACCCTCCCCATCTTCATTCCCCTACAGCTCCCCCTCCCTCCCCTCTTCATTCCCATTCACCAACCCCTCCCTCCCCCTCTTCATTCTCATCCATCATCCCCTCCCTCCACCTATTCTTTCTACTCCACCACCCCCTCCTTCCCCCACTTCATTCCCCTCCACCTCCCCCTCCCGCACCCTCTTCATTCCCCCCACCACCCCCTCCCTCCCCTCTTCATTCCCCTGCACCTCTCCCCCACCACCCGCACCCTCCCCCTCTTCATTCCCTTCCATCTCGAACTGCCTCCCCCTTCATTCCCATTCACCAGCACCTGCCACACACTCCACATTCTCCGCCACCGCCCCCTCCCTCCCCTCTTCTTTCTCCTCCACTTTCCCCTCCCTCCCCCTCTTCTTTCTCCTCCATCTCACACGCCCTCCCCCTCTTCATTCCCGTCCACCACCCCCACCCTCCCCCTTTTCATTCTCCTCCACCTCCCCTCCCTCCCCCTCTTCTTTCGCCTCCACCTCTCCCTCCCTAATCCTCTTCATTCACCTCCACATCCCCCTCCCTCCCACTCTTCATTCTCCTCCACCACCGCCTCCCTCCCCCTCTTCTTTCTCCTCCACCACCCCATCGCTCCTCCTCTTCATTCCCCTCCATCACCCCATCCCACCCGTCTTCATTCCCCTCCACCACCTCCTCCCTCCCCCTCCTCTTTCTCCTCCAGCTCCACCTCCCTCCCCATCTTCATTCCCATACTCCACCCCCTCCCTCCCCCTCTTCATTCACCTCCAGCTCCCCCTCCCTCCCCTCATCATTCCCATTCACCAACCCCTCCCTCCCCCTCTTCATTCCCATCCACCACCCCCTCCCCCCACCTCTTCATTCCACACCACCTACCCCTCCATCCCCGTCTTCATTCCCTTCCATCTCCCACTCCCTCCCGCTTCATTCCCATCCACCAGCACCTCCCTCACACTCCTCATTCTCCTACACTTCCCCCTCCCTCCCCCTCTTCTTTCTCCTCCACCTCCCACTCCCTCCCCCTGTTCATTCCCCTCCACCACCCCTCCCTCCCCCTTTTCATTCTCGTCCACCTCATCTCCCTCCCCCTCTTCTTTCGCCTCCACCTCTCCCACCCTCATCCTCTTCATTCACCTCCACCACCACCTCCCTCCCTCCCACTCTTCATTCCACACCACCACCCCCTCCCTCCCCCTCTTCTTTCTCCTCCACCACCCCGTGCCTTCCCATCTTCATTCCCCTCCATCTCCCCCTCCCTCCCCTTCTCTTTGTCCTCCACCTCCACCTCCATCCCCCTCCTCATTCCCATCCTCCACCCCTCCCCCCCCTCATTCCCATCAACCCTCCCCTACCCTCCCCACCCTCTGCATTCCCCTCCAGCTCCCCTCCCTCCCCCTCATCATTCCACACCAACCCCTCCCTCCCCCTCTCCCATCACCAATCCCCACCCCCCCCTCCCACCCATCCCACCACTACCTCCCCACCCCTCTCATTCCCCACCAACCAACCCTCCCCCCTCCACCAACCCCTCTTCATTCCCCTCCACCACCCCCTACCTCCCCCTCTTCATTCCCCTGCACCTCACCCCCACCACCCCCTCCCTCCCACTCTTCATTCCCCTCCTCCACCCCATCCCTCCCCCTCTTCATTCCCTTCCATCTCCCACTCCCTCCCCCCATTCCCATCCACCAGCACCTCCCTCACACTTCTCATTCTCCTCCACCACCCCCTCCCTCCCCTCTTCATTCCCCTCAACCTCCCCCTCCCTCCCCACTTCATTTCCCAGCTCCACACCCTCCCTCCCCCTCTTCATTCCCCTCCACGTCCCCGTCCCTCCCCTCCTCATTCACCTCCACATCCCACTCCCTCCCCCTCTTCATTCACCTCCACCACCCCTCCCTCCCCCTCTTCTTTCTCCTCCACCACCCTCTCTCTCCCCCTTTCATTCCCCTCCATCACCCCATCCCACCCGTCTTCATTTCTCTCCACCACACCCTCACTCCCAATCTTCATACCCACCCACCTCCCATCCCTCCGCCTCTTCATTCACATCCACAACCTAATCCCGCCCCATCTTCATTCCCATCCACCTCCCCTCCTTACTCCTGTTCATTCCCCTCCACCACCTCCTCCCTCCCCCTCTTCATTCCCATCCACCACCCCCTCCCTTCTTCTCTTCATACCCCTCCACCTCCTCCTCCCTCCCCCTCATCATTCTCCTCCATCACCTCTTCCCTGCCCCTCCTCATTCCCCTCCACCTAGCCCTCCCTCCCCCTCTTCATTCCCCTCCACCAACCCCTCCCTCCCCCTCTTCATTCCCATCCACCACCCCTCCCTCCTTCTTTTCATTCCCCTCCACCACCCCTCCCTCCCCCTCTTCATTCTCCTCCACCACCCGTTCCCTCCCAATCATCATTCCCATCCTCCACCCCCTCCCTCCCCCTCTTCATTCCCGTCCACTACCCCCTTCCTCCCCCCTTCATTCCCATCGACATCCCCCTCCAAACCCCTCTTCATTCCCCACCTCCACTCCTCCCTCCCCCTCTTCATTCCCCTTAACCTACCACTCCCTCCCATCTTCATTCCCCTCCACCACCCCCTACCTCCCCCTCTTCATTCCCCTACACGTTAACGTCACTCCCCCTCTTCATTCCCCTCCACATCCCCCTCCCTCCCACTCTTCATTCTCCTCCACCACACCCTCTCTCCCTCTCTTCATTCCCCTCCTTCACGCCATCACACCCGTCTTCATTCCCCTCCACAAACACCTCCCTCCCTCTCTTCATCCCACTCCACCACCCCCTCCCTCCCCCTTTTCTTTCTCCTCCACCACCCCCTGCCTCCCCATCTTCATTCCCCTCCACCACCCGTCGCTCCTCCTCTTCATTCCGATCCACCACCCCCTCCATCCCTCTCTTCATTCCCTTCCACCACCTCCTCCCTCCCACTCTTCATTCCCATTCAACACCCCCTCCCTCCTTCTCTTCATTCCCCTCCACCTCCTCCGCCCTCCCCCTCATCATTCTCCTCCACCACCCCCTTCCTACCACTCTTCATTCCCCTACACCACCCCCTCCCTCCTCCTCTTCATTCCCCTCCACCACCCCCTCCCTCCCCATCTTCATTCCCATCCAGCTCCCCTCCCTCCTCCTGTTCATTCCCCTCCACCACCTCCTCCCTCCCCCTCTTCATTCCCATCCACCACCCCCTCCCTCCTTCTCTTCATACCCCTCCACCACCTCCTCCCTCCCCCTTATCATTCTCCTCCACCACCCCCTCCCTCCCCCTCTTCATTCGCCTCCTCCTACCCCTCCCTCCCCCTCTTCATTCCCCTCCACCAACCCCGCCCTCCCACTATTCATTCCCATCCACCACCCCTCCCTTCTTCTCTTCATTCCTCTCCACCTCCCCCTCACCCCTCTTCATTCTCTTCCAAGACCCCCTCACTCCCCCTCTTCATTCTCCTCCACCTCCCCTACTTCCCCCTCTTCATTCCCCTCCACCACCACAATCCCTCCCTCTCTTCATTCCCCTCCACCACCCCCACCCTCCCCCTTTTCATTCCCCTCCACCACCCCCTCCCTCCCCCTCTTCATTCCAATCCAACTCCTCCTTCGTCCCTCTCTTCATTTCCCTCCACCTCCCCCTCCCTCCCCCTCTTCATTCCACTCCACCTCACACTCCCTCCCCCTCTTCTTTCTCCTCCACCTCCCCTCCCTCCACCACTTCATTCCCCTCCACCACCCCTCCCTCCCCCTTTTCATTCCCATCCACCTCCCCCTCCAACCCCCTCTTCATTCACATCCACCACCCCTCCCTCCCCTCAACATTCCCCACAAACGACCCCTCCCTCCCCTCTTCATTCCCCTCCACCACCCCCTCCCACCGCTCTTCATTCCCCTCCACGTCCCCGTCCCTCCCCCTCCTCATTCCCCTCCACATCCCCCTCCCTCCCCCTCTTCATTCACCTCCACCACCCCTCCCTCCCCCTCTTCATTCCTCTCCACCTACCCCTCCCTCCCCCTCTTCATTCCCCTCCACCACCCCCTGCCTCCCCCTCTTCATTATCCTCCACCACCCGCTCCCTTCCAATCATCGTTCCCATCCTCCACCCCCTCCCTCCCCTCTTCATTCCCATCCACCACCCCCTTCCTCCCCCTCTTCATTCCCATCGACCTCTCCCTCCAACCCCCTCTTCATTCCCCTCCACCACCCCTCCCTCCCCCTCTTCATTCCCCTTAACCTCCCCCTCGCTCCCATCTTCAATCCCCTCCACCACCCCCTCCCTCCCCCTCTTCATTCCCCTAAACGTTCCCGTCAATCGCGCTCTTCATTCCCCTCAACTTCCCCCTCCCTCCCCATTTTCTTTCTCCTCCACCACCCCCTCTCTCCCCCTCTTCATTCCCCTCCATTACCTCATCCCACACGTCTTCATTCCCCTCCACCACACCCTCCCTCCCTCTCTTCACTCCACTCCACCACCACCTCCCTCCCACTCTTCTTTCTCCTCCACCACCCCCTGCCTCCCCATCTTCATTCCCCTCCACCACCCCTCCCTCCTCCTCTTCATTCCCATCCACCACACCCTCCTTCCCCGTCTTCATTCCCATCCACCACCCCCTCCCTCCTTCTCTTTATTCCCCTCCACCTCCGCCTCCCTCACCCTCTTCATTCTCCTCCACCAGCCGCTCCCTCCCAATCATCATTCCCATCCAACACCCCCTCCCTCCCTCTCTTCATTCCCATCCACCACCCCTTCCTCCCCGTCTTCATTCCCCTCCACCACCTCCTCCCTCCCCCACTTCATTCCCATCCACCACCCTCTCCCTCCTTCTCTTCATACCCCTCCACCTCTTCCTCCCTCCCCCTCTTCATTCCCATCCACCACACCTCCCTCCTCCTTTTCATTCCCCTCCACCTCCCTCTCCCTCCCCCTCTTCATTCCCCTCCACCACCCGCTCCCTCCCAATCATCATTCCCATTCTCCACCCACTCCCTCCCCCTCTTCATTCCCATCCACCACCCCCTTCCTCCCCTTCTTCATTCCCATCGACCTCCCCCTCCAATCCCCTCATCATTCCCCTCAACCACCCCCCTCCCTCCCCCTCGTCATTCCCCTACACGTTCCCGTCACTCCCCCTCTTCATTCCCCTCCACATCCCCCTCCCTCCCACTCTTCATTCTCCTCCACCACCCCCTCGCTCCCCCTCTTCTTTCTCCTCCACCACCCCCTCTCTGCCCCTCTTCATTCCCCTCCATCACCCCATCCCACCTGTCTTCATTCCCCTCCATCACCCCCTCCCTCCCCCTCTTCATTCCACTCCACCTCACACTCCCTCCCCCTCTTCTTTCTCCTCCACCACCCCTCCCTCCCCCTTTTCATTCCCATCCACCTCCCCCTCCAACCCCCTCTTCATTCACCTCCACCACCCCTCCCTCCCCTCAACATTCCCATCCACCAATCCCTCTCTCCCCCTCTTCATTCCCCTCCACCACCCCCTCAGTCCCCTTCATCATTCCCATTCTCCATCCCCTCCCTCCCCCTCTTCATACCCCTCCACCAACCCCTCCCTCCACCTCTTCATTCCCCTACACGTTCCCGTCACTCCCCCTTTTCATTCCGCTCCACATCTCCCTCCCTCCCACTCTTCATTCTCCTCCACCACACCCTCCCTCCCCCTCTTCATTCCCCACCACTCCCCACTCCCTCCCCCTCTTCATTCCCCTCCACGTCCCCGTCCCTCCCCTCCTCATTCACCTCATTCACCTCCACATCCCCCTCCCTCCCCCTCTTCATTCACCTCCACCACCCCTCCTTTCCCCCTCTTCTTTCTCCTCCACCACACCCTCTCTCCTCCTCTTCATTCCCCTCCATCAACCCATCCCACCCCTCTTCATTCTCCTCCACCACCCCATCCCTCCCTCTCTTCATTCCTCTCCACCTACCCCTCCCTCCCCCCTCTTCATTCTCCTCCACCACCCGCTCCCTTCCAATCATCATTCCCATCCTCCACCACCTCCCTCCCCTCTTCATTCCCATCCACCACCCCCTTCCTCCCCCTCTTCATTCCCATCGACCTCTCCCTCCAACCCCCTCTTCATTCCCCTCCACCACCCCTCCCTCCCCCTCTTCATTCCCCTTAACCTCCCCCTCGCTCCCATCTTCAATCCCCTCCACCACCCCCTCCCTCCCCCTCTTCATTCCCCTAAACGTTGCCGTCACTCGCGCTCTTCATTCCCCTCAACATCCCCCTCCCTCCCACTCTTCATTCTCCTCCACCACCCCCTCCCTCCCCATTTTTTTTCTCCTCCACCACCCACTCTCTCCCCCTCTTCATTCCCCTCCATTACCCCATCCCACACGTCTTCATTCCCCTCCACCACCCCCTCCCTCCCTCTCTTCACTCCACTCCACCACCACCTCCCTCCCACTCTTCTTTCTCCTCTACCACCCCTGGCTCCCCATCTTCATTCCCCTCCACCACCCCTCCCTCCTCCTCTTCATTCCCATCCACCACACCCTCCTTCCCTCTCTTCATTCCCTTCCACCACCGCCTCCCTCCCCCTCTTCATTCCCATCCACCACCCCCTCCCTCCTTCTCTTCATTCCCCTACACATCCTCCACCCTCCCCCACATTATTCTCCTCCAACACCCACTCCCTACCCCTTTTCATTCCCCTCCACCACCCCCTCCCTCCCCCTCTTCATTATCCTCCACCACCCCCTGCCTCCCCATCTTCATTCCCCTCCACCACCCTTCCCTCCTCCTCTTCATTCCCATCGACCACACCCTCCTTCCCCCTCTTCATTCCCATCCACCACCCCCTCCCTCCTTGTCTTCATTCCCCTCCACCTCCTCCACCCTCCCCCACATTATTCTCCTCCAGCACCCACTCCCTACCCCTCTTCATTCCCCTCCACCTCCCCCTCCCTCCACCTCTTTATTCCCCTCCACCTCCGCCTCCCTCACCCTCTTCATTCTCCTCCACCAGCCGCTCCCTCCCAATCATCATTCCCATCCTACACCCCCTCCCACCCTCTCTTCATTCCCATCCACCACCCCTTCCTCCCCGTCTTCATTCCCCTCCACCACCTCCTCCCTCCCCCACTTCATACCCCTCCACCTCATCCTCCCTCCCCCTCTTCATTCCCATCCACCACACCTCCCTCCTCCTTTTCATTCCCCTCCACCTCCCTCTCCCTCCCCCTCTTCATTCCCCTCCACCACCCGCTCCCTCCCAATCATCATTCCCATTCTCCACCCACTCCCTCCCCCTCTTCATTCCCATCCACCACCCCCTTCCTCCCCTTCTTCATTCCCATCGACCTCCCCCTCCAATCCCCTCATCATTCCCCTCCACCAACCCCTCCCTCCCCCTCTTCATTCCCCTTAACCTCCCGCTCCCTCACCTCTTCATTGCCCTCAACCACCTCCTCCCTCCCCCCCGTCATTCCCCGACACGTTCCCGTCACTCCCCCTCTTCATTCCCCTCCACATCCCCCTCCCTCCCACTCTTCATTCTCCTCCACCACCCCCTCGCTCCCCCTCTTCTTACTCCTCCACCACCCCCTCTCTGCCCCTCTTCATTCCCCTCCATCACCCCATCCCACCTGTCTTCATTCCCCTCCATCACCACCTCCCTCCCCCTTTTCATTCCCATCCACCTCCCCCTCCAACCCCCACTTCATTCACCTCCACCACCCCTCCCTCCCCTCAACATTCCCCTCAACCGACTCCTCCCTCCCCTCTTCATTCCCCTCCACCACCCCCTCCCACCCGCTCTTCATTGCCCTCCACATCCCCCACCTCCCCCTCTTCATTCCCCTTCACCACCCCCTCTCTGCCCCTCTTCATTCCCCTCCACCACGCCCACCCACCCCCTCTTCATTCCCCTCCACCACGCCCACCCTCTCTATATTCATTCCCCTCCACCACCCACTCCCTCCCCCACTTGATTCCAATCCAACTACCCCTTCGTCCCTCTCTTCATTCCCCTCCACCTCCCGCTCCCTCCCCCTCTTCATTCCCCTCCACTTACCCCTCCCTCCCCCTCTTCTTTCTGCTCCACCTCCTCATCCCTCCCCATCTTCATTCTCCTCAACCTCCACCTCCCGCCCCTCTCCATTCCCCTCCACCACGCCCTCCCTCCCCTCTTCATTCCCCTCCACATCCCCGTCCCTCCCCCTCCCCATTCCCCTCCACATCCCCTCCCTCCCCCTCCCTCCCCCTCTTCATTCACCTCCACCAGCCCCTCCCTCCCCCTCTTCTTTCTCCTCCACCGCCCCATCTCTCCCCCTCTTCATTCCCCTCCATCACCCCATTCCACCCCTCTTCATTCCCCTCCACCACCCCCTCCCTCCCCATCTTCATTTCCATCCACCTCCCCTCCCTCCTCCTCTTCATTCCCATCCACCAATCCCTCTCTCCCCCTCTTCATTCCCCTCCATCACCCCATTCCACCCCTCTTCATTCCACTCCACCACCCCTCCCTCCTCCTCTTCATTCCCATCCACCACACCCTCCTTCCCTCTCTTCATTCCCTTCCACCACCGCCTCCCTCCCCCTCTTCATTCCCATCCACCACCCCCTCCCTCCTTCTCTTCATTCCTCTCCACATCCTCCACCCTCCCCCACATTATTCTCCTCCAGCACCCACTACCTACCCCTCTTCATTCCCCTCCACCTCTTTATTCCCCTCCACCTCCGCCTCCCTCACCATCTTCATTCTCCTCCACCAGCCGCTCCCTCCCAATCATCATTCCCATCCTAAACCCCCTCCCTCCCTCTCTTCATTCCCATCCACCACCCCTTCCTCCCCGTCTTCATTCCCATCCACCACCCTCTCCCTCCTTCTCTTCATACCCCTCCACCTCTTCCTCCCTCCCCCTCTTCATTCCCATCCACCACACCTCCCTCCTCCTTTTCATTCCCCTCCACCTCCCTCTCCCTCCCCCTCCCCCTCTTCATTCCCCTCCACCACCCGCTCCCTCCCAATCATCATTCCCATTCTCCACCCACTCCCTCCCCCTCTTCATTCCCATCCACCACCCCCTTCCTCCCCTTCTTCATTCCCATCGACCTCCCCCTCCAATCCCCTCATCATTCCCCTCCACCAACCCCTCCCTCCCCCTCCATTCCCCTTAATCTCCCCCTCCCTCCCCTCTTCATTACTCTCAACCACCCCCTCCCTCCCCCTCGTCATTCCCCTACACGTTCCCGTCACTCCCCCTCTTCATTCCCCTCCACATCCCCCTCCCTCCCACTCTTCATTCTCCTCCACCACCCCCTCGCTCCCCCTCTTCTTTCTCCTCCACCACCCCCTCTCTGCCCCTCTTCATTCCCCTCCATCACCCCATCCCACCCGTCTTCATTCCCCTCCATCACCCCCTCCCTCCCCCTCTTCATTCCAATCCAACTCCTCCTTCGTCCCTCTCTTCATTTCCCTCCACCTCCCCCTCCCTCCCCCTCTTCATTCCACTCCACCTCACACTCCCTCCCCCTCTTCTTTCTCCTCCACCACCCCTCCCTCCCCCTTTTCATTCCCATCCACCTCCCCCTCCAACCCCCTCTTCATTCACCTCCACCACCCCTCCCTCCCCTCAACATTCCCCTCAACCGACCCCTCCCTCCCCTCTTCATTCCCCTCCACCAACCCCTCCCACACGCTCTTCATTCCCCTCCACATCCCCCTACCTCCCCCTCTTCATTCCCCTTCACCACCCCCTCTCTGCCCCTCTTCATTCCCCTCCACCACGCCCACCCACCCCCTCTTCATTCCCCTCCACCACGCCCACCCTCTCTCTTTTCATTCCCCTCCACCATCCCCTCCCTCCCCCACTTGATTCCAATCCAACTACCCCTTCGTCCCTCTCTTCATTCCCCTCCACCTCCCGCTCCCTCCCCCTCTTCATTCCCTCCACTTACCCCTCCCTCCCCATCTTCATTCTCCTCAACCTCCACCTCACGCCCCTCTCCATTCCCCTCCACCACGCCCTCCCTCCCCTCTTCATTCCCTCCACGTCCCCGTCCCCGTCCCTCCCCCTCCCCATTCCCCTCCACATCCCCTCCCTCCCCCTCTTCATTCACCTCCACCATCCCTCCCTCCCCCTTTTCTTTCTCCTCCACCACCCCATCTCTCCCCCTCTTCATTCA